>NW_028120523.1:0-97685 GCF_965178545.1 Coloeus monedula
AAACAAGGCCTAAAAAGGCAGATGAGCCAAATCTGCCCAAAGCCTCCAATGGCCACATTCCCTGGCACTGCTGAGGACTTCAGCCAAGCTCCAAGCAAAAGGTGAGCCCCTGATTTTGGTGCCAAGGGAAACTCCAAGTTAAGAATGATCCAAATATGAAGCGCTTCTCACAAAACTCAGCTTTGCAAACCTTTCTTTGGGCTAAAAAAGAAAAGATGGGAATGCCCTTGGCAGAAAAGCAGCTGTGAGGCACAGCAGGCTTCAAATGCCTGTCAGCAGGAGCTCCAGGAGAAACGGCTGCTGGCTCCGGGCATCCTGGGCTTTCCAGGCAGGTTTTGTAGCGGATTGCAAGGCAGTTTTCCTGCCTCTGGGGGGTGGCACCTGCATCCCGCTGGAAAGGGAAAATGTGGAGAGAGGGGCAAGCGGGAAGACGGTTGCTGATGTGTGTCCTTGGATCGCAGTTCCTCCCGGTGAGTCTGTGCTGCTGGAAGTTTGAAGGAGATCAGTCCTGGAGTACGTGTGGGTTCACCTGTGGGGTTTGGGAGCGACGCCGGACATGAAATTCCAGGGATGTTCCCTTTGCTGGAGTGAGAAGCAGTGGAAGCACTTTGCTGTCTGCTTCTTCATCGCCTTCGCCTCGGTCCCCTGGGGCTCCAGGTAATCCCCTCTCACCTTTGCTTTTCCAAGGGTCTCTAAATGAGGGCTTGAGCTTTGGTGTAGCTCCCTTTACAGGGAAGATCTGTTCCAGGAAAGGTCTCCTGGTCTGGACCGATGGCGTTGCAGGAAGAGCAGGAAACCCCGCAGCTCCTGTGGCTCCCTCATCCGATTTGCCTGCAGGCAGCAGCAAGGATCATTCCCAAGTGTCATCCCCTGGCTCCGTGACTCGGTGAGGTTGTGTTCCCCCAAAGGCCAGGGGCCGCTTTGTTTTGCGGCTCACGAAAGTCCAGCTCGGTGGTGCTGGGTTTGGTTTTTGTGTGTAATGAAGGCACTAAAAAATTCCCCTCCTTCACTGGCACAGCCCTGGAGTGGGAGCAGATTCCCCTTATCCCGCAGTTATCCCGCTCCTGCCCTGGATCCCTGCGGTGCCGTGTGTTCTCCAAGCTCACAGCACTGCTGGCTCTAAACAAGAAAAACAATCCCTGTTCCTTCTCTTCTCCGTCCTTGATGTTCCCAGGCCCTGCATCTCCCTGGCTATTCCCTGTGGGAGTCTTCATCTCCATCCCACCTTATCCCGATCAGGTAAGGGTCTGAGACGTGTTTAGCAGCAAATGCATTCCTGTGAAGAAAGCCAAGAGCAAAGAGCATCCAGATGCAGAGAAGTCTTTAGAAAAGCGTTCCAGACGTGCAAATGAGGGATGTGTCTTCCTGCATCTCCTGTTGTTTTTCTCTGTCACGTTTTGGAAGGGTTTCTCTCAGTGATTTCCTGCAGTCCAGGTGCATCCCTTCTTTTGTCCAAATCCAGTGCCAGAGGATCGAACAACTGACGAGTGGGGCCTGGGATGAAAACGGTTCTCCTAAAATGAGGGAAACAATGCTAGAAGAGAAATGAGCATCCTTTTAATGCCTGGAATAAAAATGCTGGAAAAGGGCACTTTTTATTTGATATGGTGTCATTCTCCTTTTTTTTTTTCCATAGCTAAAACTCCACGGTGAGCAATCAGAGCAGAAATAGGAAATGCAGGAGTCTTGGATTCCACAGTGGGATTAACTTCCCTTTTCTGCTCTCTTTCAGGACAGGAAAAACCACTGAACTCGCCCCATCTTTGGGACCAAGAGCTGTGGTGTTGGAGTAGGCAAAGCCAGCTAGGGCCCCCCTTGTCCTGCCCATGGTGTGGGTCAGGGACAGGCTCCTCTTCTCCTCTGCGCTGGGATGAACTGCCTAGGGAATGCTATTTTTGACAGCCCGGTCCTAGCCCCGGCTACTGGAAATGGGCGGAGGTGAAGAGGCAAGTGCCAGAGTTGCTTGGGGATGATGGAATTGTGGTGTTTGGCTGTGCCCAGAGGGGCAGGTTGGGCATTTCTGTGTGTCTGAGGACCGGTTTGGGTGCTGGGGAGCCCGGGGAGCCGAGCTCTCAGTGCATTCCCAGCTCACCCGGGGGTGGGAGCTGGTGCAGGGCTCTGGTCGGGCTCGGGGCAGGCCCTGGCCCCGGCACAGACACGCTGGGGTGGTTTGGGGACGCTTGGGGAGCCGTGGGAGGAAAATGAGGGATGGTGCTGGGCGGAACGGTCAGCCTGCGCTCGTGTCAGCGCAGCCGTGCAGGGCACTGGGATCTGGGTAAAACACCGGCTCTCCTGGTGTTCAGGGAAGCAAGGTCTGTATTTATCCATACATATTTATCCCTACATATTTATCCCTATATTTATCCATATGTTTATCCATGTATTTACCCATGAATTTATTCCTATATTTACCCATGTATTTACCCAGGTATTTTATGAACACTCAAGTGCCATATCCATGTATTTTATGAGCACTTCCAGGGTTGGTGACTCCACCACTGCTCTGGGCAGCTGTTCCAGCGCTGGACAACCCTTCCCATGCTGGGCCAGGAGATGGATTCTGGAAATGCAGACTCCGAGGAGCAGGGGATTAAGGCAGCATTGGATTCCTTTATTCTCCCAGAAGGATAAAGGAGATTTATCCCCAGACGAACCAGAGGTGATCACACTGAGGTCATTAGTGGGATTTCTTCCTTACTCCCACAAATACCCACTGGGATGACAGAGTTCCCTACAAGGGCGGTGTTGGAAGGAGCTGCTGGCATGTTTTGCTGTTTATTGGGATCCACAGGATGTTTGGTGTCTCTCAGAGCTGTTCCAGGCTCTCCACAGACCCAAACACTCCTCACACTTCTCCTCAGAGTAGAGAGGTTTCCCAGAGTGCTGGTTTTTAATTTCAGATGCTGGGATAACGACACGGCTTCAGGAGGCAGGAGACTCATTGTGCTGTGCCTCAGTCCAGGCAGGGACAACCCCCAGCTAATAAAAACCTTTTTAAAGCACAAAAAGTCCCATTAAACTGATATTATAAAGGCTGCAAATTGAAGCAGGCCTCAATCAGAAAGCAGCAGAATTTAATTCCCCCCCTTACCCATTTGCATGATCATCTCCTTCCTAATTGCCCATCCACGCTTTTCCCACAGAAGTGCTGTCCCGAGGTTGGAGATGGTTCCAGCTTTATGGAGCTTTGATCTTTATCTGGTTTTACTTTTTACAGAGCACAGAACCCGAGAGTGGCAACTGCTTTCCTCTTGTTCCTCCTGTGGCAGTGAACTGCTCTTCCCGAGGACGGCTGCAGGAATTCTCAGGCAGCATAACGTATGGAATGCCAGGCACGCTACAGAATTCCAGTGGGAGCAGCAGGAACTTCTGTTCTTTACTGGCAGGGCTGTGCCATGAAGGGGAGCTCGGAGATATTGGTCAGCTCAGGGAATGAGCCTGGCTCATGGTAAGGAAATTCACTGTGCAGTTACTTTGGGCCCTTTCTCTCCTCCTTCTCCTTCTCCTTCTCCTTCTCCCTCTCTTCCCAACACCAGTTCCAGACCTCAGTATAATCCATGTTCCCACAGCCTGACCTTGCAGTTTTCCCAGTTTAGCAGCCCCAGCCACACTTGCAGCCTCTTTGTCTGGACTTTGTCTTGCTGAAATCTCCCTTTGTTGATCCTTTGCTGCCTCACCTCTTATCCAGCAATAAGGTGCAGTGGGTGGAAGCTTCTCAGAATTCCCTCCCTGTTCCACTGGAAACATTCCCAAGTGGAAGCAGCTGCACTGCCCATCAGCACTTGCCTGCTTTTAGGGGTGGTTGAGGCATGAAGGATGCAACAAATGGAGTTGGCTCCAAGGGGATGAAATGCTCCCCCTGAGGCTGCTCAGAGAGCTGGAGCTGAGGAATCCGGGTGGGAATCACTCCAAGAAAAAGGAAGGAAAAGAGAGCAGAGGAACAGGGATGCAATTCCAACCTCTCCAAGGACTGGGATGGGCACATTCACCAACACCATTTAATCTAGACACGATTTCTTCTTTGCCTCTGGCTGCCAGGAGCAGGATGAGCAGTTTAATGAGTTTAAATAGTGAATAGTTTAATTAGCTGGAAGAGACTGGATCAATAGCTGCTTAAACAAACAACTGGATCCCTGTTTCCAAGCTTGGATGTAGTTTTGGAAGGTTCCTGGCAGTTTGGCAGGGATTAGTGATGCTGAGAATGTGCTTTTTTGTGGGTTTGGGGCTTTTACTCCTGTTCACGTGGCTGCTCTTTTTCTTGTTGAGTGGAAAACAGGAGGGAAAGAGCAACGATGGAAGGAATTCCACTCTTGCTGCTTCTAGGGATGGATCAGGAAGGGAACAGGCTGCAGGGAATTTGGAGTGCAAACTGAGATCTCTCCGATATTTTCGGCTCAGTCAGTCCATCAGTGCTTGGTGGCTGTTTAGGCCACGTGCAAGGTGAATGATGGTGCACATGGCAGAGCTGCTGGCGGCTCCTTCCCCTGCCCGGCTGTCAGTCACCCTGCAGGGTGCTGGAGCAGCGTGCCAGAGGCCGTGGATCCTATGGATCCCATGGATCCCAGGGGCGTGATCAGGAGCCTGGGCCTGCTGGCCACTCCTTGCTCTCTCTTACCCTGATTTTTCAGCTCTGCAGCGAATCCAGCTTGAGTTTTTCAACCCCCTAGAAACCCAGGGACCTTTCATGTCTGTTCTCAGATCTGGGATTTAAATCCAGCCCTTATCAAAGCACCCCGTGACCAGGCAGGCCCTGACTCCCAGCAGGGATCTGATAAAGAGGGACCTGACATCCTAAAGAAACCCTTTGAAATCCTGCTGGGATTGATTTGTATCCATAATGGAGCCCCGAGCTCTCTGCCAGGGAGAGATGAAGCTGCTCCTTTGCTTTATTATCCTCAGGCCCTTCCCAGCTTTGAGGGAAATTCAGTCCCTCTTCAAGCCCCAAAATCATGGAAAAGCTCCTTTGTATCCTCTCCACAGCCCCTACGTGGATTAATCAACTTTTTATTTGATATGGTGTCATTCTCCTTTTTTTCCATGGCTAAAACTCCACGGTGAGCAATCAGAGCAGAAATAGGAAATGCAGGAGTCTTGGATTCCACAGTGGGATTAACTTCCCTTTTCTGCTCTCTTTCAGGACAGGAAAAACCACTGAACTCGCCCCATCTTTGGGACCAAGAGCTGTGGTGTTGGAGTAGGCAAAGCCAGCTAGGGCCCCCCTTGTCCTGCCCATGGTGTGGGTCAGGGACAGGCTCCTCTTCTCCTCTGCGCTGGGATGAACTGCCTAGGGAATGCTATTTTTGACAGCCCGGTCCTAGCCCCGGCTACTGGAAATGGGCGGAGGTGAAGAGGCAAGTGCCAGAGTTGCTTGGGGATGATGGAATTGTGGTGTTTGGCTGTGCCCAGAGGGGCAGGTTGGGCATTTTTGTGTGTCTGAGGACCGGTTTGGGTGCTGGGGAGCCCGGGGAGCCGAGCTCTCAGTGCATTCCCAGCTCTCCCAGTGGTGGGAGCTGGTGCAGGGCTGGGTGACAGCCTCTGGTCGGGCTCGGGGCAGGCCCTGGCCCCGGCACAGACACGCTGGGGTGGTTTGGGGACGCTTGGGGAGCAATGGGAGGAGAATGAGGGATGGTGCTGGGCGGAGCGATCGGCCTGTGCTCGTGTCAGCGCAGCCGTGCAGCGCACTGGGATCTGGGTAAAACTCCAGCTCTCCTGGCGTTCAGGGATGCAAGGTCTGAGGCACTGGATTTACTTGGGGCTTTCCAGGACAGCAGGAACAAGAGGAGGTGTGGTGCCAGAGGTGCGTCCCCTCCGGTTGCATTTCCCTCTTTCCCATTTCCATTTCCTCCTCAGTGCAGGTGTCCCCTGCAGCCCATGAGCACGGGGCCGGTGACAACTCCCTGTCTGTAGAGGGATTCCTTATGGAACAAGGGCAGATGACACTTGTGTGAGGCTTACGACTGTTAGAATTAGACCGGGATGAGTTTAAGGAAAACTAGAATCGTGTGTTAATCTTACTGGTCAATGAACAAATGGAATCCACACTTCTATAAGAAAAATTATAGTGTATGGAGCATATAGAAGAAGCTGGTTTTGCCTGCTGCTGCTGCTTGGCTGTATCATGTAACCCCATTCGAACTCTGCCTTCAAGACAGCTGTGAGACCGTGAAATAAAGAACTTAGCAGAACAGCAGCCTCCTCTGCTCTTTCACCCTGGTCCGAGAAGGAGGGGTACCCTGTCAAAGGCTCAACACTTGCCTTTCTGACTTTGTTTCTAAATTTCTACCTTTCTAATTTTGTTTGTTTCTAATTTTTTTGTTTGTTTGTTTCTAACTTTGTTTGTTTTTAACTTTCTACCTTTAGAAACGTGTTCGTTTCTTGTATTTTACCTCTTTGTTTGTTTCTAAATTTCTGCCGTTGTAACTTTGTTTCTAACTTTCTACTTTTAAAGTTTCATTTGTTTTTAACTTTTTACCATTCCTCCCAGCGAGGGATGTGTGCAGAATACTAAATCGTGTTAAGTTCTTCATTTTTACATCTATAGGCAAATGCTACTGATTTAGATGTAAATTCATTTTGAAATGAGCCAGCCCTCTCTCTCTACTCTGTCGCATACAGCAATATAAGAAGCTGGGAATAGAGATCCGCAGGTTTTGAGAATAAGGAGCCGGCGTTTTTCTGTAGGAAGGAAAGCAGCAAGCGCCTGGCCCCAGGAGCCGAGACGCTCGGGCTGCAGGAGCTGCAGAGCGCCCGGAGCCGGCTTTTCCCTGTGCTCTGTGCCTGCCCCCGGGCTGAGCTGGGCGGCGCTGCTGCCGCCCGGTGGCGGCTGAGCCGAGAGGGCGGCGGCCTCGGTGGCTGCCGAGCGTGGCAAGGAGCGGGAGCGAGCGGGGCGGTGTCTGTCAGCGGAGGGGAGGGTCCCGGGAGCGGCCCCGGTGCGGCCCCGGTGCGCGGGGCGGGCCCGGCCCGGGAGAGAGGGGCGGGGCCCCGAGCGATGGAGCCGCCCCCGTGCCGGGCAGGGCGAGCCCCGGGGCCGGGCGGGGCCGGGGCTCTGGGGCGGGGCCGAGCGGGGCCGGGCGGGGCCGGGGGCGGCTTCAGGGGCGGGGCCGGGCCCGGCTCAGGTGCGCGGGGCGGGGTCCGCACAGGTGCGCGGGGTCCCAGGGCGGCTGCGCAGGGCGGGGCCGAGGTGATTTAAGCTCCCGAAATCGCCCCTGCCGCCATTTGCTCCCTCAGAGCTCGGGGAGGCTGCGGCCGGGCCGGGCTCCCCCGGCGTGGCCCGGGAGAGGCCCCCGCTCCCCCTCTTTCTTCCCCGTCTTTCTTCCCCCTGTTTCTCCTGCCCTTATCCTCCTCCTTCTTCCCCCGCTTATCACCTCTTTCCTACCCCCCCCAGTTTCTTTCTCTCTCCCCCACACCCTCCCTGTCTCTCCCAGCCCCCTGCCTGCCCTCTCCCCAGCGCCCCCCCACCCTCTCTCCCTGCTCCCCTGTGCATCCCCGACCCCCCCCGCCTCCTTTCTCCCCCACCCCTCCTTTCTCCCCTCTCCGTACCCCGCTCCCCAACCCGACTCCCCTCTCTTCCTCCTCCTCTGACCATCATCCCTCCCCCTCACCCGACCTTTCCCTTCCCCCCTCGTTCTCCCCAACCCACCCCGACTCCTCTCCCTACCCCATCTCATCCCTCCCCTTTCCCTCTTTCCCCCGCAGCCGCGGGGCTCGGGGCGCCGGAGAATAAAGCCCAGAGGGCCGGAGCCCGGCGCCCCTGCCCTCGCTGGAGCCTCGCACGGGGGACCCGCTCGGCGGGTCCCCCGTGCAGTACAAAAACAGCGCCGGGGCTCCGGCTTTCCACACATCACACTGGGGATCCCCTCCTCAGGAGGGGTTCCCGGGGGGGGTAGTGGGTTTTGGGGAGGGTGGTGGGTTGGGGTGGGCCCCCTCCTCAGGAGGGGTTCCCGGGGGGGTGGTGGGTTTCGGGGAGGGGGGTGGGTTTCGGGGAGGGGGGTGGGTTGGGGTTGGGGTGGGCCCCCTCCTCAGGAGGGGTTCCCGGGGGGGTGGTGGGTTTCGGGGAGGGTGGTGGGTTGGGGTTGGGGTGGGCCCCCTCCTTAGGAGGGGGTCCTGGGGGGGTGGGTGGGATGGGCCCCCTCCGGAGGAGGGGGTCCCGGGAGGGGGTCAGGGTGGGCCCCCTCCGGAGGAGGGGGTCCGGGGGAGGGGGGTGGGGCGGAGGGGGGACTTTCCCCCCCTCCAGTCCCCGCCCCCTCTCCCGGACCCCCTCCTCCGGACCGGGGCCCCGGAGGGGTGGGGTGGGGGGGTCCGGGCGGGAGGGGCTGTTGGTTTGGCCTGTGGTCTCTATGTCTGTTCATGCCACAGAGTGACGTGACCCCCCTCTGCTTCCCCCCCCCCACCCCCCCTCCCCGAGGCCCCGGTCCGGAGGAGGGGGTCCCGCGGAGGGGGCTGGGGTGAGCCCCGTCCGGAGGAGGGGGTCCGGGAGAGGGGGCGGGGACTGGAGGGGGGGAAAGTCCCCCCTCCGCCCCACCCCCCTCCCCCCGACCCCCTCCTCCGGAGGGGGCCCACCCTAACCCCCTCCCGGGACCCCCTCCTCCGGAGGGGGCCCACCCCAACCCACCACCCTCCCTGAAACCCACCCACCCCCCCGGGACCCCCTCCTGAGGAGGGGGCCCACCCCAACCCACCACCCTCCCCGAAACCCACCACCCCCCCGGGAACCCCTCCTGAGGAGGGGATCCCCAGTGTGATGTGTGGAAAGCCGGAGCCCCGGCGCTGTTTTTGTACTGCACGGGGGACCCGCCGAGCGGGCCCGGCCCGTGTGGGGCTCCAGCGAGGGCAGGGGCGCCGGGCTCCGGCCCTCTGGGCTTTATTCTCCGGCGCCCCGTGCCCCGCGGCTGCGGGGGAAAGACGGGACAGAGGATGGGAATAAGGGAGCAGAGGGGGTCAAAGAAGGAGCGCAGGTGGGGGGTTCGGGGTGTGCAGGGAGAGGTGGGATGGGGGGACAGGAAAGGAGGCGGGGGGAAGACGAGGACGGAGCACAAGTGGGGGGTCAAGGTGCAGAGGGGAAACGAGGGAAGAGGAACAGGGGGAGGTGGAGGGGGAAGGAAAGGTGGGAGACGGAGGGGGAGGATTGAGGGCAGGTGGGGGGAACTGCGAGGGGAAGGGGAGCAGGGTGAGGGGGCAGGGGGGACCCGGGATGGGGGCGAAGGAACGGTGGAGAAGGGGAGAGAGGGTGGAGGGGTAGGGCAGGGTTGGGGTGTGTAGGGGGACAGGGAGGGGGGATGGGGGGGACCGGGCCGGGGGGGGAGGGAGGGGAGGGCTAGGGGGGAGAGGGGGGGGGGTAGGGGGGGGGTGTAGGGGGTGGGGGAGGGGAGGCAGAGGGGGGAGAACGGAGAAGGGTTAGAAGAAGACAAACTAACACAAATATAAAGGAAAAGAACTACAGAGACATAGAAATATGGAAATACAGAGATCTAGAGCCCGGTCCGGCCACAACCGTTCCCACGGAGCGCCGAGGGAGCAAATGGCGGCGGCGCCGATTCCCGAGGCTTAAATCCCCTCGGCCCCGCCCCGCGCAGCTGCTCTGGGGCCCCGCGCACCTGTGCGGACCCCGCCCTTCACACCTGTGCCGGGCCCGCCCCGCCCCGCCCGCGCCCGTAAATGCCGGCGGATCCGCGCCCGCTCCGCTTTGTGCGGTGGATGCTCATCCTGCTCCTCCCGGGCTGTGGCGGGACCGTCGTTCGGAGCGCTGTGCGGAGCCCGGCACGGGGGGCTACTCCCGGCGCTGCGCCGAGCCCGAGGCGCTGAGGTGGGAACGGGACCCGGGCCCTGGGATTCGGGGCTGGGTCCTGTCGGTGTCTGTTGGGGGTCCCGGGCCGAGCCGCTTGTCTCTCGGCGGGCGGGGTGCGGCTGCCAGGCTCGGAGAACTGAGGTGGGATGGGGGATGGCATTAGGCATCGGGATCGCCGCGGCTGGCAAGTGCCGCTCCGGGATTGGCGCTGGTGCCGAGCCCGGCGCTGCCGCTCCGGCTGCGGCCAGCGCGGGGCTGGGCTCCCGCCGGAGCTCCGGCTACGCTCCCGCTGCGGCCGTGGGGAGCCGGGGCCGTGCCGGTGCCGGGCCCGCCGGGAGGGCGGCGCTTCCCCGCAGCAGGCACTGGATCGCGCCTGGAAGCGGCCGGGCCGCGGGGACCGCCCGTGCCCGCCCCGGCCCCCCCCGAGGCCGCCGCTCCCTCAGCGCCGCCCGCCCTGTGGGGCGCCCCCTGGCGCAACCGGAGCGCCGGCGCTCCCGGCCCGGCCCCGCCCGCAGCCCCCGCGGGGACGCGGAGCTCCCCCAGCCCCGGCACTGCCGAGGTCGCCGCACCCCCTGCGCACGGCAGCGCCCGCCTCCCCCTGCCCCGGGCCGCTCCCCCGGGGGCCTCCCGCCCGCCGCGGCCCCGCCCAACCAGCGCGGCTGCAGCGGGACGAGCCGCTCCCCCGGCCCGGCCGCTGGCGCCGAGGCCGCTGCTGCCGCTCCTGCTCTGACTGCGCCCGCTGCGGGACCGGGGCCTCGCCGGGGCTCGCTGCTGCTTGAGCCGCTCATCCCACAACTGCCGCTTGAGACCTGATGCTCTCCTTCCTCCCCCCCCGCTTTCTCTGCGGCTTGCACGCTCCACTGCAAAAACCTCTGGCTTTAAAAGGCCAGGGAAAAATGTTTCTTCTTTATTTCCAGAGCACAGGAGATCCTGAGTGGCAATGGGTACACAAGGACCACCAAGTCGAACCCTTATGTGAATGGCTCCTCTGGCCACTGAACCCACACCTGGGCACTCTCAGCACCCTGCTCCAGCCAAGCCAATCTCAGCTCCTGGCAATGTCCTGCCTGGGATAGGAATGCCAAATGCCAGCAAGATCATTCCTATGCAAATACAACTCCTTCTTTTATGCTAATGCTGCTTGCCACACCAGCCCCTGTAATTGCCATAGGGCAGAGCTCCATGGCCAGCACCTGATCATGCAACAACACAGGTGAGCAGTTGTGTGACAGCACTGAACTCTTCCCATAACCCTGATTTCCTGCCCTTTCCAGGATTTACCCAACAGCTGTAAAGGTGCTTGTTCCATGGCCCTTTCCAGGGAGAAATGAGCAAGGCAAGTCCTGAGGGTTCACTTGGTCCACGGCCAAAGCTCTTCTGGAGAGGGTCAGGGCTGCTCCTGCCTGCAGAGGGGCCTTTCCCACAGGTGAGTGTTCACAGCCCAAAATCCCAGGGGCTGCTGAGGCCGGGCCAGCTTTTGTGGCCCAGAGCTGCACAGAGCTCTCAGCGACTCCTGCTCACTGCCAGGAGTGTTCCTTGGTGCTCCTTCCGTGTGTCCCAGCTGGCAGGGAATGGGGGGAAGGAGAAGACCAGGAGGCCCAGGAAGGGAAGCAGCAGCTCTTGTGCTTTGGATTTGCAGAGAGGAGCTGTGCCTGCAGTGTCTTGCCCGTGGCACGCAGTGTGCCAAACACACATCCCCGGAACGGGCACTGGGCTGCCCGGGCAGCACTGGGATGGACATGGATAAAGGGCTGCCCGCGGCCCCTCGGCCAGGGGCTGCTCTGAACAGGCACCCAGAGATGCTTCAGTCCCGACAGACCCCACTGACACCCCAAAAATGCCCCAAGGAACAGCTGGCACTGGGGAATGTCAGAATGGGCTGTTTGCAGAGGGGCTCAGACAGCAATTCCCAGTGCTGACCTCCCACACACCTGCCAGCTATGTCCCAGCCACCCAAAATGCCTTCCCTTCCAGCCTGAGGCCATCATCCCTCAGCAGTGTTAAAGCCAAGGCAAGCTTCCCCCACAGCAATGAAATGCTAAGCAATGCCCTCAGAGATGCCTTCAAATGAAAGGTCAGAGTCAGAGAAATCTCTTTGGATTGAGTTGGGAGTTTTTGGGGAGCCAGCTGGAACTGCACAACTGATGGAAAGCTTTCCCAGGTGGCTCCCACTGCAGGTGCCCTGAAGGCAGGGATGTGCATCCCTTTCCTGAGGGAAAAGAACTTGCAGAGGCCACTCCTGAGGCTCTGGAATGAAATCAACTCCTGCAGGGAGAGAAGTCCTCCCGTGGGCACAGGGGCTGCCTCAGCACGGGCTGGGAGCGTGTCCAGCCAGTGCCTGTTCCTGCTTTCAAATATCACCTGGAGCCCCAGCTCGGGGGGTGCAGGCAGCTGAATTCCAGGGAACTCTGTCAGGTGCCCCCAGGGACATTGGGGGGGGGGGGGGGGGCTGGGGGATGAGGGTTACAAACAGCAAATTCTATGGAACATGAAGCTGTCCTTGCCCTGACCCTGCTGAGCTTCCCTGGAAGCTCTGCTGGGTCCTGACACAGCTGGTGTTAAATAGGCAGCTCTGCATGGGAATATCCATGCTCCAGGAGGCGCTGGGAGGCTATGCCAGTGGCAATTCAGCAGGGAATTCAGGGCTTTGGGTAGAATTCATCTGAACTAGCAAAGCCAACCCCCAAATCTGCCCACCACCCAGGGAACAATCTTTGTGCTGCCCTGGCAGCCAAAGCCCCTGGGCTGGGAAATGTCAGCAGGCAAATGGATGGAATGATCTAAATGCCAGCATCCCCCAAAGGGACAATGCCATCACCTCCCTTTGCTCCCAAAGTGTCCACTGTGTTCCCCACAGGTACCCTGGGGATGCCAGGGAGGTGCCTTTGCCCACAGTGCCTTTCTCCTGCCCCTCTCCAGCCTGAGGCCTCTTCTCCCTTCCCTGCCAGCTGATGCCAAGGAAGGAAGACACAGTGAGTGCTGAGTTGACCTCCAAATAGTCCTTCCCTCACCTTGAGATGACCTGAGATTTTACCCCCAAAATGTCCCCATCTGCCTCCTTCTGAGTTCCTCATTTTTTACAAGGAAGCATTCTTTCTCTGCTCTGGAGATTACCACAAGATTTGCCCCCAAAACTTTCCCCACCTGTCCACTACCTCTTTCCTCATTTCCACCTCAATCTTTTCATTCTTTGCCCTACAGATGCTTTCAATTTTTACCCCTCTGAACTTCCCTACCTGTCCATAAGTGATTACCTCAGTTTACCCCATCAAGTGCATTCTCTCTGCTACAGATCACCTCAGATTTTACCTCCAACATTTTCCGTACATCTCCACCACTGACTGAGTACTTTATTTTTACCTCCAAATACTCATTTTCTACCATGGAGATTCCCTCAAGTTTTACCTGCCAGATTTACCCACCTGTCCACAGCAATTCCCTCAGTTTACCTCAGGATGCTCCTGCTCTCTCCTAGAGATGACCTCACATTTTACCCCCCTCAGTTTTCCCTACCTGCCCAGTTCTGATCACCTCCTTTTTACCTCAAAACATGAGTTCTTTCTTCTACAGATGAACTCGGATTTTATTACCAAAATGTCTATTTTGTCCCCTGTGCACTGACTAGATTTTAAAACCCAAACCACGCAGGTTATGTCTGTCTTACCCCCAAAATGTTCATTCTGTCCCCTACAAATTAGGTCAGATTTTTTCTCAAAACCACTTATGGTTCCTACATAATTACCTCAGGGTTTGCCCCCCACATTCTACCTCATCTTGACTACTGATCACCTCATTGCTTCCTCAATATGTTCATTCTTTGCCCTACAGATCTTCCCAAGTTTTACACCCCAAATTTCCTTGCCTAGCCCCAGTGATTGCCTCAGTTCATGTCAGTGGTCACACTCTCCCTAGAGATTACCTCAAGTTTAACCCCCAAAATTTTCCTGAACTGTCCACAACTTATTACCTCATTTTTACCAAAAAAGATTCATTCTCAACCTTTAGATCATTTCAAGTTTGACCCCCCAAAATTCCCCTACCTGTCCACTACTGATTCCCTCATTCTTCCTTCAATATTTATTTCCTTTCTACCATGTAGCTTCTATCAAGATTTACCCCCAAAGTTTTCCATCTGTCTACTACTGCTTACCTCATTTTTACCTCAAAATGTTCTTTCTACAGCTTATTTAATATTATTTTTACACAAGTTTCCCTATCTGCCCACAACTGATTCCCTCATGTTACCTCAGTGTGTTCATGCTCTCCCCTAGAGATTAGCTCAGATTTAGCCCCCAAATTTTCCCCACATGCTCAGTATTCATCACCTCCTTTTTCCCTCCAAGTGTTCATTCTCTGCTCTTGAGACTTTGTCAAGTTTGGCCTCCAAAATTTTCCTTCTTTGTCTATTACTGAGTACCTCATTTTTGCTCCAAAATATTCATTCTGTCCCCTACAGATTACATCAAGTTTTACCCCCCAGTTTTTCCTTCCTGTACAATATTAACTCTTTTCTGCCCCAAAAATGTGCATTCTTTCCCCTAAACATCACCTCAGCTTTTCCCTCAAAAATGCCACCTTGCTCTGCTTGACATCACCTCCCATTTTCCTACACAAACAATTCTTGTGTCCCCTCTCAGTCACCCCAGGTTTTCAGCTGAAAATGTCTCCTCTGTCCCCTCAAAGTCATCCCAGGTTTTCCCAGTGAGGAGCTGCAAGGAATTCAGGCAGGGCCAATGACACCAGGGAACAGCTGTAAATTCAGAGGCAGAGAGAGAAGATCTACCAGGAAAGGGGAAAGGTTCAGAAAACATTTCTGCAATTAATTAATAATTATTTCCAGTTCCCCACTGAGAAGAACACAACCTCACAGCTGTTAAGGCCTGACAGTTCCCTGCAGGGAGAGCTCAGCACATGTGCCCAGAGGCAATCCCAGCATCTGCAAGAAAGAGAGAAGCAGCAAAAGGTGATTGCTTCTCTTTCAAAGTTATTTCAAGTGCTCACACCCAAACCCACCTTTGCTCTTGATTCTGGCCGGGTGCATGGTGAGCGCTGGGCACAGGTCATGTCATCCATGCTGGTGTGAGTGATGCTTTCTGGGGGAAAGCAGCTGATCTCCAAAGTTCCC
This sequence comes from Coloeus monedula, assembly GCF_965178545.1. Taxonomy (NCBI): domain Eukaryota; kingdom Metazoa; phylum Chordata; class Aves; order Passeriformes; family Corvidae; genus Coloeus; species Coloeus monedula. The sequence goes on from NW_028120523.1 coordinate 14,910, forward strand.
TTCCTGCCCTGTGCCTGATCTGCACAGGAGAAAACCTCTTCCAGGAAGGGATTGTGCTCCCTCTAATGCCATTTGCCCAGTCTGTTCCATGGGGATATTGCCAGCCTGGGGCAGCAGAGGCACACGCAGCTCTCAGCACTCCCTGCTCCAAGCACAGCTCGGGGCTCCTTTGCAGACTGCCTCTGCCATGGGGTTTTCTCCAGGAGAAGCCAAGGAATTGCTCATGGAAGGGTGCAGATTAAGTTATCCCAAAGGGAAGCAAAGAGTAAGTACTCCAGGAAGAGCCCTTGGGATCTGCTGGGCTGAGGTGGGAAGGGGACATTCATTCCCTGCAGGGCCAATACACAACAACCTCCAAGCCAAAGCACAGACTGGCAGGTGGGGTCTGACAGCAGCACTCTGACAAACCTCCTTGTCATTCTTCCCTGCAGTGACTTTTGCAAGCAAACACTGAAGCTGACAAGCCCAGAAGCTCCATCCAGCCACTCTGGAAGGAAAGGATACTCCCAGGGATGAGGCACATTCCCAGCAAACTCTCCCAACACAGCCTGGAGGCAGCGCTGGAGCTCGGGTGTGGGGCTGGGAAGGGCTGCCAGGAGCACGCAGCCCCCAGGTGGGGTGGGAGCGGCAGCAGCAAATTCCCACAGGCTGATGGCACAGCAGAGAGACAAAGGCCAGCAGTGCCCAAGGGAGGTGCAGGGTTAATTCTGCTCCCTGCCCTGCCCCATCCCTGCAGGAAATCTCCAAGGGGGAGAGAAACTCTCAGGGTGCCCAAAATGCAGCATCTGTCACCCTGATCCAGCTTCAACTCAGCATGGGGGGCCAAACTCCCCCCACAGGTAAACACTGAGCTGACCTGGTCAGTCTCAAACACAGCCCCAGTTCTCACCTCCAGCCTGCTCCTGGGGCTGCTGCCACATTCCTGACAAGGAGCCCCTTTGGACAGGGCTCTCTGTGTGTCTCAGGTGCTGGGCACTGCAGGGACCAGGGCAGCCCCCTCTGGGGACAATTGGGGATTCATCCCACACCATGGGCAGGACCAGGGGCCCTCCAGTACAGGCTGGTGGGGCCAGAGCCCATTGGGTTTGGCTGCTCAAACACCAAAGCTTTTGGCAAAGATGGGACAAGTTAAGTGGGTTTTCCTGGCCTGAGAGAGAGAAGAAATTGTTGAAATTAAGCATGGCAATTAAGTCCACTGTGGAAGTCAAAGGCTCCTGGCTTTCCCACTCCTGTTCTGATTGCTCACTAGAAGGTTTTATCCATAAAAAAATGAGAGGTGGCACCAAATAAAAGAGCTCTTTTTCAACATTTTTCCCCTACTTACTTTCATACCTAAAAAGGATGTCCATTTTTTCTTAGTGTATTCTTTGCCTAATTTTAACAGAACTGTTTTCCTTCCAGGCCCCACTTGTGGGTTCTTCACTCCTTTGCCATTGGACTTTGGACAAAGGAAGAGAAGCATCTGCTCCAAACAGGTGTCATCCTATGGGGAACACCCCCTGTACCAGCCCCAGCCTGGGCCAAGCACGCTGCCTCACTCTCCCCATTCTGGATGCTGGCTCCAATCCAGTCTGAGTTTTCCCCTGTTTTCCATGTCTAAGGACAGGAACTTGTCCTGGTCAGGGTGTAAGGCCTTAAACTGCACCTTGATCTGGGGGGCTGGGACTGGGATTCCAGCAGGGAATTCACTGTTTTACAAATAAAAGTTATTCCAGGGAGCTGCTGCTTCACCACACAGTGTCAGCAAAAGAGAGAGAACACCAAAGGTGTATCCAAAACCAAGGATGGAATGATTCCTCCTGCTTTGAGTGGGATCAGGGCTTATGCTGCCCTGGAATGACAAAGAACTTCTCCCTCAGCCCCCTAGAGAGCCCTCAAAAAGCCAAAGTGCAGCAGGGAAGGAAGGAAAGGCACCTGCTGGGGACAGCACAGCTCCAGCTGCTCATGGGGACTGGGACTGAGTCTGGAGCCAAAAGCCCCTTCCCAGGCTGGAGGGGCTTGCCTAAAGCACCACCTCTGGGAAGCAAAGGGCTATGGAAGAAATGGAGTGGGAATTTACAATAATAATCATAATGGATTGGGAAAGAGCAACAACAGAAGCAACAATCATTCCAAGGGAGCAGGAGGGATGCTGAGCTTTAAACAAGGTTTGAGTGAGGCAGCAGCTCCTGGCAGTTCTAACCCACAGCTCCAGCTCTGCGATTCCAGGAGCACTGCAAGCTCCTCCTGCCCAGTCCCTGGCTTTGCCTCCTGCCAGTACTTGGCACCTCAGGCACGGGTGGGTGTGAGTGCTCCAGTGCTGCTGCCCCGAGGGAGTGGGAAAATGGCCACTAAACCCCTTCCCACTGGGCTGGCTCCGAGCTCTGGCTGGGGAAAACATTTGGCACCCCTGGCATTTCAATGCAATCAGTTTCCATCACTTTGAAGATGCACTGAATAAACCCAGGGCACATAAGTAAACCTCTCCCCATAAGGAGAGCCCCAGGGAATACACAATTATTCCTATGCCTGGCCAAAGAAACCAGGAGCCAGGTTTTGGGGAAGAGACTCCAGACTCTTATCTCCTTCCCTGGCTGTAAACCACTTGCAGAGGCTTTGGAGTTCATACAAGCTTGTCAGGATTTGGCTACTTCATTTAAATTCTATTCAGATACTGGAATGGAAGTGTCCTAAAGGCACCTCACTCAGACTTTAAGCCCTCTACCACCAAAGAATTTAGATGCTCTTTTCTTAGGAACACCCCACCTCTGCTTCTTTAGGTGTCTCCATGTGGGACATCAATTAAATGCGGACAAATTTTAGAATGCAGCTTCCAAGTCAAGTTACCTGCTAGGAAATTACTTCAGCTCTCTGGCACCTTGGGCTGTTTTAAACACAGCCTGGCCCTTCATGGCTGAGGCTCTGAGCTACACAACTTGTGAGCTGGCAAGTAACAGCAGCTGAGGTCTCATCCCAGCTGTACACAAAAACAGGGAGTGGGGGCTGCACTTGGATACATGCAGGCAGGGTTGGGCCCCTTCTGAAAGGTTCAATCCCTGTTTTTCAGAGACTCAATCAGGGATAATGACATTTTCACAAAGCTCTCTTAAGGCACGTGAAAACCCGAGCAAGAAAATGGAATCAAAGCCTTTGTTCCACTGGCCTCACGCCCCAAATTCCAACGGGACAGACAAGTCCCTCTCCTCGCAAGGCAACGTCTCCTACCTGGATCTGTGCCTTCCCCAGCCTTTGGTGGCCGTTGTCTCCATCCTCCCACACCTCCTCATCTTCCTCCTCAGCAGGCCTGGCTTCCTCATCCTGCAGAGCAAGCACAGGGACACTCACCAGCCTGCTCATCCCAAACCTGGGCAGCAGGGATGGACTGCTGGGACCCCCTGGACAGTCACCCCTCTGCTGGCCACCATCCCTGCTCTGCAGTCCATTCCCGTTCCTGGCCTGGCATCTCCTTTGAACGGGATGTTAAACCACAACCACTTGCTCTGCTGGGTTTTGGGACATCAGAGACTCCTCCAAGGCAGTGGACAAAGCTCCTGTTCCCACAGCCTCTGCCTCCCAAAGCCCTGCTAGGGCCAGGCAGAGCAAGGGAAACCCCTCAGTTCCTGCTGGAAATTTCCTCTTGTGCCCGTAAACCCAGGGAAATCGTGGCTGCCCCATCCCTGGAAGTGTTCAAGGCCAGGCTGGCCGCAGCTTGGAGCACCCTGTGGATGGAATGAGGTGATCCTTAAGGTCCCTTCCCACCCAAATTATTCCGCCATTCCAGGATGATTCTGCGATCTCTCCCTGCATTTATTTTGCATCGTTTCCTCTCTAATCTGAATTCCCAAATCGAAATGATTTTTTAAAGAAATCATTTAAAATTATCCCAGGAATAAAAAGGGGTGCATCAAACATACAAGAATCATTCCTACCTCCATCAAATCATTGTTAATTGGAAGCCTATTTCCTCATCTCTGTCCTTAGTTTTCCTTTCCTAGGAAACCTTATGATCCCACAGTTTCTCCAAGAGATTTACTGGGATTGCAGAAAGGTTTGCTTTGTCAGGGAGGCAAGGGGGTTTACAACACTTGTTCCTCTGCATCTTTATCCTTTCACCAGCTTTCCCCTGGAACGGTGCTGCAAGAGAAGTTCAGAATTACTAGAAATGGATCAGGTTCACCTTTTTTCCTCATTCTTTTCCAACGACTTCCAAATTCTTGGAATTATCCTCAAATGAGGCCTAGCAAGCTACTGTGAAAACATCAATCAGAGGAACATCTTGACAAGAGAAAACCACATCCAGCAGCAGCCAAAACAATGCCATTGCTATTCTTACCTGGTCTCCAGGTGCTCCAGCCAGAGCTCCCAACACCCACTGCCATTCCATGGGGGTGAGGAGGCAGTTTTGGACGTGTTCTTTGCCACGGGATGGGATAACAGAGCCCAGAGGGTCTTTGTGTCCCTTCCAAGCCACCCCATGATTCCATGATACCATCAGCACCTATACCAATTCCATTCTGGAAAGCCCAATTCCATTCCTCCCATCAACTCAGAATTTCTCCCTTCCTCTCTCTGCTCCACATCAGGCATGTGTTGCCACAGGCATGGGATGCCTCAGCATTGCCTGGGAATGCCACTCAAGGCTGCCCTGGTGGCCTCAGTGCTCCAAAATGCCCAGCTGGCTCCCGTTCCAGTCAGGAATGTCCCAAACAGCAGCGTGGGGTGTGCCCTCTGCCATCCCACCATTGGGGCAGCTCCCATAGAATGTGACCGACTTACTGGGTTTGGAATTCCTGGCTTAAAAGTCAGGTGGTGGAATATCCTCTCCTGGGAATATCCAGAAGACCAGAAGGCTCCCTGGAAGTCACAGGTCAGGGACAGAGTCAGATGAACGATCCTGAACTGGTTTTCAGGGGATGCATCCCCAGCCTGTGGCTGCAAAAACTCCAGAGCTGTTCCTTCCCCTTGGGACAGCCAGAGAAAACATCCCCAGCATGGATTTCTGACAGGAAAAACCTCACTGCTCCAGGCTACTTGGCTCCTCCCAAATCCAGGCCAGCACTCCAACAGGCTCTAAGGACAAAACAACAGCAAAGACCATCTCAGGGCACACGCCACGAGTTGGGCGTCACATTCCTCACTGGAACTGGGCTGTTCCCACATCCCTGGGACAGTCGGGAGCATCCCCCGTTCCTCACTCTTCCATTCAGGACAAAGAGACAACAGAGCTGTCAAACAGCCAGTGTCTTACCCCAACAATCCAGGGAAAACCACCTTACTCTGGGGAGAAACATCATGCCCAGTTATGGAAAAAGCCAAAGAACAGTACTGGAAACACTCCCGGGCATGGAGGCTCCCAGCTCCGGAAATGCAGCTCACAGGCTTCTTCCCATGGGAACCCCAATCTTGCCCGGGACTGGGCTCAGGGAGAAAGTCCTGCCCATTCCACCACTCTGGCACAGACACCCCAGGAAGGTGTCCCTGACCATGGCAAGGGGCTGAACAGGATGGTCTGTAAGGTTCTTGCCAGCACAGACCATTCCAGGAGTTTAAGGTGGATTTGAGCAGCTCCTGGGGACATGAACACCACCCACACCTCCCACCTGGCTCAGCCCAGAGTCCATCCAGCACTCACAGAGAGCTGCTGGGAGCTGAAATTCTCCCTGCTCCCCCTGCCTGGGAAACCCTGCCTCCAGCTCCTGGGAAAGGGGAGCTGCATCCTGCTGGGTGCCCCTGGCTCTGGGCAGCTGCCGCCTTCAGGCGGGGGGATGGCTCGGGCAGCTCTGGTGACTGTTCCACCTCAATGATTTTGTGTTTTCCTGCATTTCCCTGGGCTGGAGGGGAGCAGGGGGTGCGGTGGGAGTGCGGGAAGGCAGCGGCGGGGAGGGCAAGGAGTGGGGCCGGGCACCGCACGGCGCAGGGGGGCTTCTGCTGGCAGTGGAGGGGCGCGACCGTACGGAGGCGTCCCCGCCGCTGCCGGCCACTGCCCACGGGGCTCCTGCCCGCCCCCGGCGCCACTGACCCCACACCCCGTGTCCCCACACTGGGAACCACCACGGAAAATCATGCTGGAACCTCTAATCCTGAGCCCGAGCCTTGACCTTTTATCCCCTGACCTTTGACCCCTTGACCCATTCCTTGACAACCCGAGCTTTGATCCCTTACCTTTGACCATCCAGCAAGTGGCCAAGATGCCCGCGGGCGGCTACGCCAGCGAGTAGGTGAAATGGAGACCGTGGCGATCGTGCCAGACCCGAAGGCGAGCTCCTCGGGCAAAAAGATCCACGATGATGTCGAGACTCAAAGGCCGATGACAGAGATGGGTGGGAACTGCCCTGCCCAGCAAAGGCTCAGGTGATGCTGAGGAGAAACCCTCTCCCTTTACTTCCAAGGGGCCCTCCCACAACAGCCCTCTCCTCTAAGCTAACTTCCAATTGCCTCCTGGAACTCCAAAGGCCTTTCCCTTCTCCCAACCACCGCTCCCAACACTTAGCTTTCTGAAGACAAACGGACAAAATCCATCCTTGGCAGAAAAAATGCATCAGCACCTCAGATGTCAACACGTTCCCCATGGTCCGCTTTGGCAGCTGCGAAAGATGGAGAACAAGGAGAAAATTCAGCCTCTGACAACACACGCCAAAAGAGACCCCTTCCGCAAGGCCCCCTCCCTCGAAACTGCCGAGGCTCAGCGCTTACCTGCTCTCTCCAAACTTCAGCTCCACACCTGCTCACGGTACCTAAGACAACAAAACAGAAAACGTCACTGTTGCCCTCCAGAAGAGCATCCCCTGGCTACTCCACACCACTGCCCCGGCTCACCTCAAATCCTGATCTGACTCTGGAGGTGGCCAGGACAAACCTGCACAATGAAAAGGGACACGCTCAGCACGCTGCCATAGACCGCTGGCCTATCAGCCACCCCACCTAAATGCCAACTCACCTGCTCGCCTCTGTCCCTTGGCATGCCCAGGGCAGCAGCAGCACCTGCAGAGAAGCAAAGCAAAAACACACAAAACATGCTGAGAGACTGTGAAACCACAGCCTCCCTGCTCCGACTGAAGTACACCACACCTATACCTTAGGCTTGCACGCTCCAGCATCCAGGGCCAGGACATCCTGCAAGTGGACCACCTAAAACACACAAACAACAACGGATGCTTAGAGCTGCTCCAAAAATTGAGACTGAGGCCGTAACAACTCATTCTGTCCACCGGTCACTGCTCACCTCGCTCCATCGCCCCTGACTGCCAATATCCGGCATTACTTCCAAAAAAAAAAAAAAAGACATGGAACAATGCTGTAACATAGTAGCATGACATAGCCCAGCAGGACTGCAGAGAGGGGCAGAGAGGGAAAGCCGGCCAGGATCTCGTTCCCAGCCCTGAGCAGGGGCTTTACTGGCCTGACTGTCCTGTACTACCCGAGCTCTGGGGACAATGAACCAGGCTCAGTCCCTGCCTCACCACTGGCACCCTGAAATTCTGGCACTGCAAGAGTCAGGGGAGGTTTCAGCAGTGATTTCAGCAAGGTCAGAGCTGCTCCCAGCAAAAGCTGTTCTTAGACTACTCCTGGCAGAAGAACCCAGAGTACCTGCCACTGCAGGATGCTTGTGACTTCCAGGTGGAGGAGAAGGGTGGAAACAATCCAAGATGAAGACAGAATGATGAACACAGCAAAGAGGATTTCTGTATGCTCTGCACTGTTTTGTCACGTTCAGCCCTTCCTGGGCTGTTCTCTGCTTGTTGTTCTCAAGATCAACATCTCCGACTAAGGGCGGGTGATGTGAATTCCAAGGAAGTACAATTCAATTCTCCCCTAGATCTTTCCCTAAAGTACAAGATACTGATTCACCTCCCTTCCCACCAGAGTCAATCAAAGACTATCCAAAAACGTAAATGATGATAATGCGGAATCTGGTCTCCATTAGAAAAATTAATGTAGTATTTTTTATCAGAGCTTTGGTTAAATGTAACAACGCAGGAAGTTCCTGTGCTCAGGTTATTGGAGAGTGCGAGGTTTTCTCATCGCATCAGCCCTGTCAGCTGACAAGTGTGGCTGTGCACTAAGGCACAAAGCACCGACATTTGCACACTACAGCTGGAATCTGCTATCTCCGTGTGCAGACACAACCACTGCTCATCACAGATAAACCCACAAGGGCTGCTCCAGCACTGACTTACCTGGGGAAAAAACAGCACTAAGAGGAGCAAAATAAAAAGCATGGGAGTAGTAGTTTCACCCTGAGCAGCTCCGTGAGATGGGCAGGAATCAGAGAATCCCCTGAGTAACTCTGAACTTGCTTTTCCTGATCACCTTTCACAGAATCCATAGCAGCAACCCATGAACATCCCGTGTGTAGGTTTATTCCAAAACCCACTTGCAGAAACATCAGGATATTGCACCTAAAGCTGCCTCTGCCAGAGGGAAGCAAGAGCTGGGGCTGGGAGAGGAAACAGGCAGGAACTTGCTCTCAGGAGAGGCAGCACGTGGGCTGCTGGCACTGCCAGCAGGAGGACGCAGGTGGGAGCAGGTAAAATTCCAATACAAAATGCAACTGGGGAATGTGACGGTGCAGAGGCTGTAGGTTGGCAGTCTAAGACTTTGGGGTTTATCACAGCTCTGCAAAAGCACCGAATTTCGCCAGCAGGTACCACTCATCCTCCTCAGGACAAGCTTCCAAGAGTTCATCTCTCAATTTGTGCCCCAGTGTGGGCCAAGTGCTGGTGGGGCCTGGGCTGGCACCCCGAGCTCTCACCCCAGCTGGCACCCCCAGGCCTTTCCAATGTGCCACTGCCACCCAAGCCACAATGGTGGGGCCTGAGGAAAGGAAGGAATGAGGAGGGACTTAGGACACAATCCTGCCCTTCAGACAGGCAGATTTACCTGTGCTCCAGTCTCAAGGGGGCTCTCAGTGGATAACTCAAGCATCCCGCGTGGGACACTGGGGCCAAGGAGCAGCTGGAGGCAGCTCTGTCACCTGGGCTACCTGTGTGTAGCCATATTTAGCAATAACTGAATTGATTGAAATAAAGGGTAAAAGCTTGACTCAGCCTGTAACTTTCACCTTTCTTTCAAGTGCAAAAAGAAGCAGAAAAATCCATTCATATTGATGCTTTCCAGCTATGTCTCTTTCAGATTCCCAGGTATTCATCCCCTCACAGAGTTTTAGCGGTGACACAGAAGAAAGTTCTTTGCGTGCTGCCAGAAAAACGAGATTTCTCCCATTTTTTATTTTCACACCTAAAGTATGAAAACATTATCATCACACAGAAGAGTTCTGCACACTCTCCTCTGGGCAAGGGGAAGATTCCCTGATAGGCAGATTCCAACCCCTCCTGTCCATATTTACATCCCTAAGGCCTCAGACCCTCTGTAGGTAACCACGGGGTTCCCAGGTGAGAGGAGTCACTGTGAGAACAGAATTAAACCCCAAAGCACCTCTGAGGAGACAGCGCCTGACTCTGGGAGTGCCTCCCTCTCGCGTGGAAGGTGTGGCTTACTCAGGAGTTACTCCAGGAGTTCCTACTCTGCCCAGGCCAGGCCTGCTCCGGACACTCCCCATGCCCTCAGAGCCACAAACCCAGCTCAGGGCTGGGCTCAGAGCTCCAACACCACCAGGAATGAGCACTCCCTGAGCCCCCTGCCCTCCCAGCCCTGCTCTAGGCTGGGCAGGCACTGAGGGGCTCACTGACACCTCCAGGGTGGCTCTTTAAAGGTGGTGGCACAGGTGCTCCACAGCAGACCTGTGCCAGACCCAACTTCTCCACGGGCAAGGAAGAACCTCCCAAAGCAGGTGACACAAAAAGCTCTGGTGTGGCCCAGGGACTGCTCAAGGTCACAACCAAAATTAGTTCTGAGCTCAGGGTGGTGTCACTTCAGTTCCCTGCCACTGCTGCCACTTCCTGCCACCTTCAGCTTTTGCTCCAGGCACCAAAATATGATTTTTTCAAGGCCAGCCCATCTAAACTATCTGAAATTGCAGCCTGGCCGATCTCGGGAGCTCCCAGACTCACTCATGAGGATGAAGTGACAGACCAGCAGTAAGCACTTCTCCCTCTTCCAGCCAAGCTGTGAATTGCTCCTCCCTCAGCTTCAGCAACCACTTTTCGTGCCAGTTCCTGAAGAGAATCTCGTGCTGAACATCCATCACTTTTTCAGTGCAGAGCATTTGGCTTCATCCTCAAGCCCTAGAAACACTCAGCTAAACCAGCACTAAAACCTGATTAAACTTGCATCCTGCACAGCACAATGAACTTGGACTTGGGCAGGAATCAGAATATCTGGGAATGAAGAGAACCCAAGAGCTCGGAGAGGTTTGCTTTGCCCTTGTCCTGCCTTGGGCTCCTGGCTCTGCCACAGCAGTTACAAGAAGCAGAGCAGCGACCTCCCCTCCCCTCCTCATCAACACAAACCCCCAAAAGCAGAGTTTGTCTCTCTCAGACCCACCTTGAGCTGTGTCCGCAGCAACAACGAGGCTGTTGAAAGCAGCAACCCCACAGCTCGGCGTCTGCAGGGCTGCACCCTCTCCATCCTACAGCCTCTCCATCTCCCCACAGCTTGGAGTGATCTGTTCTCCCAGTTTAGAGAAGGTGACACCAACCTCACTTTGGTTTGGGTACAAACTCTGAGGCAGACACTGAAGGCAAAGGAAGACGAGGCCTTGGTGGGAAGGGACCTTAAAGCCCATCCAGTGCCACCCCTGCCAAGGGCAGGGACACCTTCCACTGTCCCAGGCTGCTCCAAGCCCCAGTGTCCAGCCTGGCCTTGGACACTGCCAGGGATCCAGGGGCAGCCACAGCTGCTCTGGGCACCCTGTGCCAGGGCCTGCCCACCCTCACACGGAAAGATTTCTTCCATGTATCTACTCTGAACTGAAGTTTAAGTATCTAAGCTCAAGTTTAGTTATTGCTGAGCCTCTGCTGAAGATAACTGAGACACCATAGTAGGAGAGAAAGGAAACAGGCCTGTAGAACAAACCACAGGCGAGTAACAAACCAAAATGATGTGGCCAAGAACAATTATTGCCACAGAAAAGAAACCTCAGTCACCAAAAACTCCAGTCTATTCCTACATCCTCACCCAGGGGGACTCCAAACACGACACTGCAACTCATGCTCCTCCCAGCTCCACACACACATTGCTGGGACCTCTTGCAAGCTGCTCGAGCTCTCTCCACGTGCCAAATCTGCCCATGGCAGAGGTGCTGCTTTCCTGGCTCAGCTCCCAAGACTCAACTCTCAGTATTTCCGCCCTCAATACTGTAAATTTCTGGTGATCTGGAGCAAAGATTTCTGGCTTGCTGTGTGGCTTCTCACACAGAACCTGACCCCAGGGGCTCAGTCTCACTCTCTCCGTGTTTGACACAAGTCATAAAGCAAGAACTGCAAAGACATTTCGAGGCAGTATCAGGGGCCTGAGACAGCTTTTGAGATCAAAGTTGAAATCCACTGTTTTCTTTCATTGCTGTTAAACTGTACTGGAGTCCTGGGGGCACTTTTGGGCGCCACAGTATACAAAAGATACAAAGCTGACAGCATCCAAAGAAGGGACATGGGGATGGGGAAGGGTGTGGAAGGACCATGAAAGAGCTGCTGAGGGCACTGGGTTTGTTCTGGTAGAGAAGTGTGAGGTCAGAACACATCGGGGGCTACAGCTCTGATCTCCGCTCCCTGGGACACAGACAGGACCCAGGGAGCAGCTGGAGCTGGGCCAGGGCAGGCTCACGCTGAGATCAGGGAAAGGCTCTTCCCCCAGAGGCTGCTGGGCACTGCCCAGGCTCCCCAGGGAATGGGCACGGCCCCGAGGCTGCCAGAGCTCCAGGAGCGTTTGGACAGCGCTGCCAGGGATGCCCAGGCTGGGGCTGTTGGGGGGTCTGGGCAGGGACGGGGGTGGGACTGGGTGATCCCTGTGGGCCCCTTCCAGCTCAGGATATTCCAGGATTGTCTCACTCCCCAACAGGGGAGAGTCTGCTCTCACACAGAGCTGCACACACACTGTGCAGGAGGCAGCAAATGACAACAATTGACATTGATACATTAATAAAGCCAAGATATTAAGCAAGCCAAAAGATAAATTTTCCCTTTTGTTCCTGACCAACAAGACCTGTCCCAGTCCCAGTCCAGCCACTAAGCAACTCCAGTGTGACACAGGGACTGCCTCACACCTCGAGGCCGACACACAACAGCAGCACAGCACCGGGAGTTTAATCACGTTTCCCTCATTAGAGGAGACAATTAATGACCGCTCAGGTGCACAACCACTCCTGCAGAGCACTTCACTAGACCCCGTTTTGCAAGAACTCCCCCAGGCTGCAAAGCCCCATTTGCCAGGGACCTGAGAGAAGAATTCGGTAGTTTTAAAGGAATGTCAGGAACTAGGAATACACCTGAGTGTAGGAACCGAGAGTGCCGAGAATATTTCTCGGTTTCCATCTCGCCCGATCCATCTGTTACGGCGCAAGGCAGAGGCAGGTCCCTACCTCCCGAGCCTGGGGTCCTCCCATCAGATGAGCCATGCGCGCGGCCAGGGGCGGTCCCGGAGCTTCCATCGGGCCCTCCCGCTATCCCCATGCGGCCTGGGTTCGCGGCCGCTTCCGCGTTTGAACGGCGGCGCCTGCTGCTGACGTCATCACTCCCGCCGCTTCCATCCCGGCCTTACTTCCGCCTTCGGGAGCCCTCACTTCCACGCCTGCGCGGCGCGGCATCGGCCGCCCCTCCTCAGTGCCGGTTACCCCGGCAACGCCGCTCGCGGCTCGAGCCGCTCCTGGCCCGGCCCCGGCCCTGCCCGGGACGTCAGCCCCGGCCCCGCTGCCAGCCCAGCCCCGGCCCCGCTGCCAGCCCAGCCCCGGCCCCGCTTCCAGCCCAGCCCCGGCCCCGCTGCCAGCCCAGCCCCGGCCCCGCTTCCAGCCCCGCCCCGGCCCCGCTGCCAGCCCCGCCCCCGCTGCCAGCCCAGCCCCGGCCCCGCTTCCAGCCCCGCCCCGGCCCCGCTTCCAGCCCAGCCCCGCCCCCGCTTCCAGCCCAGCCCCGGCCCCGCTTCCAGCCCAGCCCCGCCCCGCCCCCGCTTCCAGCCCAGCCCCGGCCCCGCTTCCAGCCCCGCCCCGCTCCCGCTGCCAGCCCAGCCCCGGCCCCGCTTCCAGCCCAGCCCCGCCCCGCCCCCGCTGCCAGCCCAGCCCCGGCCCCGCTGCCAGCCCCGCCCCCGCTGCCAGCCCAGCCCCGGCCCCGCTGCCAGCCCCGCCCCGGCCCCGCTGCCAGCCCAGCCCCGGCCCCGCTTCCAGCCCAGCCCCGGCCCCGCTGCCCGGCACCAGCGCTTCCCAGGCCAGCCCGGTCCCGCCCACGGTCCCGGCCGCCCGCCCGGCACCTCCAGCCACACACGGACGCTTCAGCTGCCACGCCGATACGACCGATAAGCACAGCACCTCCAGCCAGCAGTGCAATTCGTTCGGCTACTGCAGTTCCATCCTAGGAGCTTTCGGCAGCTACACCTCCTACCAGCTCTGTGTCCACACAGCCCCCGTCTGCACCGCAGCCACAGCCGTGGACACACAGCAGAGACATTTCAACAGCTGCCGTGTCACCACGGCATGTACCCCCTATCATCACTCTGATAACACCACTCAGAGGATTATCACAACAATCACACGATGCTGAACCATGTTTCCCGTGCCATTTCAGCGAAACAAATACGATTTTATCTCCAGAACAGAAAGAGGACTTTCTCAACTATACGTGGACACCTCTTCCATCACAACAGGACCAAGCACGTGTTATTAATAGTGACGTCTCGCATCGAGACATTCCATTTCATGCACATTCTTCTCGAACTTCTCAGGGACATTCAGCTGATTTTATGGGACTTTTTCATCCTCAAATGCCTGCTCAACACTTCAGTGAGAAGGATATAGTGACCAGCACAGCTTCAGAAAGCATTCCTCTATCTTCCCAAGCTTCATCTCCTTTTTTTACAACAACCAATACAACTCCAACTTCTCATATGCCTTCTTCACAGCTTCGAAATCCACAACAGGCATCTGATCCCTCATTTTTCCACCGTCGCTTTCAGCTTTCGGATGACTTTGTTCGTCACCTTTATTTCCGACTCAGAGAACGTGCAGATTATCTGCCTCCAGAGGTTGCAGCACTGGGTCCCCACCCCTCACCCATCCCGCATGCTGGCAGTACCCTACCCAGATCCACTGCACCCTCTCCTCCAGTGTCCAGATCACAGCCACCTGCGATGGCAGGTTCAGCCACTCCTCGTTTATTTCCTTACAGTGCACAGCCGCAAATACCGACCCCTATTCCTCATCCAGGAGGGGGAGAAGAACATGGAATAATAATAAAATAAGAATTTTAAAGTTGTTTATTTTATATTAATTTTTTTTAATTTTATGAGAGAACTACATACCCCATGACATTTGAGTTTCAATTATTAATTCAGTTAAGGTTCTCTTTAAAGTTTGTTTCATCCTCTCTACCCGTCCTGAACTCTGTGGGTGCCATGGGATATGTAGTTCTCTCATAAAATAAAAAAAAAAAAAAAAAAAAAAAAAAAAACTTTAAAATTCTTATCCCTTAGACCCTGTGTTTCCCACCCAGCATGAAGCATACTTGCTTTCTTCTGTGTTAATGAGTTCTTTTGAATTTATAAATACTTGTATTAGCGGTGATGGCGCCCGCCCGCGGAGTGATCTCCCGGAGGGACTATTTGTGATGCGCTCCTGCCCGCGGAGGGATCAGCGCTGATGCCGCCCCGCCCGCCCAGCTGCTCTCGCTGCCTTTTCCCGCTCTCCCCTCTGCTCCCAGCGCTTCTCCTGCAAAGGGCGCGGCTTTTCCTGGGCTCTTTTCCTGCCGGGCTGCAGCGAGCGCTCCCCTCAAGGAGCAGGGGCAGCTTTGCTCGCGGCGGCAGCGATTCAACAGAGCAGGCCCGGAACAATTCCTGCTTAGCCGGGCTTTGAGCACATTCCTGAGCCAGCACCAGCAGCAGCGAGTGAGGCAGCGGCACATGAAGGAGGCTGCGGCTCTGGCCAGGCTGGGGAGGGGTTCCTCTGTAAAAGAAGAACAGGGAGAGACAAACCAGAAAGGGCAGGAAAAAAAGAAAAAGCCAAGACAAACTAAACTTTTTTTAAAAAATAATCTGGATCCAGAGGGACTTCTGGCTGGAGAACTTCCTGGGGAGCAATCCTGCCCCTCTGGGAGGCAATGCCAGGGCAACTCCAGCTGAAACCTGCACACAAACACCACAAAGATTTCAGATATTTGCAGGAAGCATCCACTTAGCAACTGCTGCTTAATAATTTATTCCCTTTCCCATTAAATGGTACATTCAGTCCACAAGACTTCAACACCTTTCTGGTAGTTTTATTTACAGTCTGCAGCGTGTTCTGTAAAACACAGGAGTGCACACAGACACGCACAAACATTTAAAGAAGTACAGTTTATTCCAAAGGAAGTCTACGCACTACTTTTTCCATAAAAATTATTAAAAATACTTTAGTTACTGTATTCTACCTAAACCAAGATACTTGAGAATTCTTCCACAAGTGATGCCCCCTCCCCACAAAGGGCACTCCGACAAGAAGAAATTCAGGAGACTGCATCACCAAATAAAATCCTAATGGCAACTGCTTCAATGCACCAGAAGAACAACGAATTCCCACTCTGCATCCAGCAATCCCTGCTCTGCAGCCTGTCTGCATCTGCTTTTGTAGGGCTTGTGGGGCTTTTGCATTCACTTCCTTCTCCAGGGCAGTTCCCACAAACAAAGAATGACTGAATTTCTGCAGACTGTCACTCGGCAATCCTGCATTTCACACATGCAAAGGGAAACACTTTCCTTTGAGCCCTTTATTTCAAGGAGTCTCTTTTTTACTGAGCATCCAGTGAGAACAGTGCCCAGTTGTGGCTGTTATTATTTCTCTGCTTTTGCTGCGTGGCAATATTATGCTGGAGCTCTGCAGAACACCCACTGCAGCCCTTGTCTCACTGGGGCACACCGAATTGACAAAAAAAAGGCACAAAGATGAAACTCCTAAAGCAGCAGCAGCCCCAAGTCACTGAGCTGCTGCTTCCCACCACCAACACTCTGTGTCTCAGCAAACACTTCCAACGCACGAGCCAAGGCCACAGGGGAGTGAAAAGCCCAGAGCCTGCGGGCAGGACAAGCACTCCATTGATCAGTAACAAACCAACACAGCTCAGCTGGATGGTGCACTTAAGACTGGACCTGGAAGCATCAGGAAAAGCCATTGGAACACAAGCTCAGCAGCACAGAATCCATTTGGCACCAGCTGATGAGATGGGAGGCTCTGTGTGGGACACGTTGTGCATTCAGCTTCAACACTGCCACAGCTCCACAGCAGCGCTGAAAAACTTCTGCTTTTAACAGTTGGAGAGGATTTTCTCAATGGAAGTGAAGCTGTCATTAACAGAGGAACAGCACACAATGCACAACATAACCTGCAATAAAAAGCTTCTGCTTTCCAGCATGTAAGCATCCAGGTTACTGGACTTCAGCTCATGGAAACGAATCTGATGATAGATTTTTTTTTTAATTTTTCTTGGAACTAAAAAAGTAAAATCTTCCATAAAAGGATAAAGCACAAAAATACTCTCTCAGTACATCTCAGGAAGCCATTTAATACCTTCCATGTCCTAGGAACAACTAGGCAAAACACTTGGAAAGTGTGAGCAGTAGAAATGTTGACCATTGAATGTTTGGCAGCCGTGTGCTCCAGCCCCTGGGAGGGGCTTGTCCCCCACTCCACACCAGTCCTGCAGCTCCCCAGCTATTTCTTCTTCTTCTTCTTTGGGGGCTCATCCTCAGAGCTGCTGCTGCTGCTGCTGCTGGAGGAGCTCGGATCCGAGTCGAAGTCGGAGGAGGAGGAAGAGCTGCTGGAGGAGGAGGAGGGGGAGGAGGAGGAGTGTTGGGTGGAGTCGCGGGAGACAAGCACTCAAGGCATCATGTTCAGCAAGTCTCGATTTATTTTTCAAAACTACACTTATAGTACCTTTAATTAGCTCATACATATTGCAAAAGTCGAGCTCCTCATTGGTGGGAGCTATTCCGTGGGATCTGTAAACACGGTGGTCTTATCTTCCTCTTCCATATGGTTTCTGTCTTCTTACTTATCTGAATGCACATTCTGTTATCTATGCAACCTCTTGCTCAAGGACTCAGTGTCTGCATCTTTACTAAGCCTGCTGTGTTATCATGACCTTTGCTTTTTAGCCATTCTTCAGAAAGACTCTCAACAGAGGAGGAGCTGTCCTCACTGTCACTGTCCTCGGAGGAGGTAGAGGAGTCCTGGCTGTCAGAGGAGTCGCTGGCTGAGCTGTCACTGCTGCTGCTGCTGCTGCTGCTGGAACTGGTCACACTTTTGGACCTGGGAGAGAACAAAGAGCTGAGCACAGCCCTGCCAGAGCCCATGGCACCGTGTTCTCTGCTCTGCTGTAATTATCCAAAGATCAATTTGTTGCCTTGAAAATTTCCAGGCCTCACCACCTAAGATGAATTCCTGTGCCCTCCCTCCCTTTCCCACTCCTGGATGAGTGGATTTTGGCCATTTGAGCAACGGCAGAGTGGCCCCAGGGCATGACATAGGCCAGCAGGACTGCAGAGAGGGGCAGAGAGGGAAAGCTGGCCAGGATCTCGTTCCCAGCCCTGAGCAGGGGCTTTACTGGCCTGACTGTCCTGTACTACCTGAGCTCTGGGGACAGTGAACCAGGCTCAGTCCCTGCCTCACCACTGCAGCAGGAATTCTGTCAGTTGTGACCAAACTTGTCCAGCGAACACATCCTACAAGCTCCTTCCTGGGCAGTTATTAATAAGGAAAACCAAGAGACTGTAAACAACCTTAAAGCAGGATACCAAGCTCCAGCCTTTTCTTTGAGAAGCAAATATGGCTAATTTGTGCCTGCTCAGAATCAGAAGGAGCAGCTGATCTCCTGGCAAGAGCCCAGGGTGGAGCACGCAGCAGAGCTGGGACACTGTGGTGGGGTCCTGCCACGTTCCTCACCATGGGGCTGCCGAGTCCCTGGGAAGTGCCCGTTCACTGGGTCACCCTGCTGCCAGCAGTTGTTTCGCACTTCCCACTCCACATTAATGTTTCATCTCCGGCATTTCAAATGCTTTGCATTTCGGTAGGAGCGGGGAGCCTGTCTCCCATGGCAACAGTGCCAGGAGTCCAGGACAGGAGAAGGAGCTGAATGGGAGCACAAACTGGAGAGGTTTCTCACCACAGCTCAGCTGATTGCTGTTACTGAAACCCAGTTCTTGCAGTAAATCAATCCCAAGTGTTTGCTCCTCCATTCTGCCACAGCTCACCTCAAATACCACTGGATTTGGAGCCTTTCAGTGGCCAGGGCAGCTCCGGGTGCCCCAGGCAAGACCTTGGTGGAGACTTTCCCTTGTCAGCAGTTTGCCAGGGGACCCTCAGAACACCTATCCTGTTGTTTTCATCCATGGAACTAGTGGGATTCTCAACCCTGCAAGAGGCAGAAGCACCAGCAATCCTGGTCCTTCCTCACTAGGACTTTCAAAATAAGCCAAGGTGTTCTGTGTCTGTTCAAATTAGCTTTAAAGGCACTGATTTAACAGAGAGGGTATTCTCCCCCGCCTGAAATTCACTGGGAATTAGAAATGGACACAAAATAAAAATGAATGATTCCTACTCCTCCATCCCTTACTCTTCTCATCAGTCCACAACACTCGCCCCATGTGACAGAAAAGAGAAGGCACACTCAGGTTAGGGTTAAACTGTGTTTACGTTCTCTTTTCAGGCCAAACTAAGGAAGCACATCCAAAACCCCCGTGCTTCAGAGTTGGTGCATTTCCTCTTCAGGCCGCTGGAACTGGTAAATCTTATTCCCAGGTCTCACTGGGAACTCCTTTTATTTCTAGTTCACACTTACAAGTAGATAGATTGTGCAACAGGGTTGGAAAACTGCTCATACCTGGCCACAGCTTTCTCAGGAACTTCCAGAAGTGATGCCGGTTGTTCCTGGCCTCTGATCCGGTTTGAAGCTTGAAGTAAATACAGGAATCCCAGCAAATATGAATCCTTCCACCGGGTCAATAAGGCATTACTGTGAACAAAAGGGGCAGCCAGCTGGAATCCCCACTGGGAATCTGTCTGGTCTCACCTTCAGGCAAATACGGTTCAGTATTTGCACTGAAAATGCTTGGAAGCAGAAATCCCAACTTGGAAAAGGAGCCACAAAGGAATAGCAAGATACTTTCCATTTTTTGAAGTGTCAGCTTCTGACACTTCACTCGTCTGTAACAACAGCTCATTTGTAGATCAGCTCTTCCTTTGACTCCAATCCAAAAAAATCTCATGTTCCCTTGAACTGTCCAGTCTCCTTCAAAGACTTAGGTTGATGTTTCTTGCAGTGACTGTGCTGATCCAAGGATCAGCTTTGTCTTCGCTTCCTGCTCATCTGTGTGTCCCTGGTTTGACATTTTGACCGTTTCCTGCAAGTTCTCTTCTCTTTGTGTGGTTTGTGTGTGACCCAGATCATCAACAGCTGCGGTGGCCCCGAGCTGGCCCCGTCTGTCCTCAGCCCACTGCTTTCTAAAGACACCACCGATTTCCTGAGAGGACACCTGACACCCAAAGAGATAAACCTCTGGGATTCCCTGGGGGAGACATGGACCAGATCCAGGTAAGGACAGAGCTGCCATCTCCCCAGGCTCCCCACGCAGACGGGATGCTTGGATTCCCTGATGCTCCTGCTTCTTCTTTCAGGGGATGCCCTGAAAGACACATTCTTCGTGAATGTCACCTCATATTCCCACTTTCTGTCCTAGAGCCGAGTGGCCCCGAGACACGAACATCCCCACCTACATCCCCAAATTCCACAACGGCTGGGAACCACCCACAGAAATCTTCCGTGGAGCTCCCTGGGAAATAGACATTGGACACTTGCAAGAGGAAGGTTAGTCCTGTGTCCCTGTCTCTTCACTCTCCCTCCCCCTTTTCCGGAGAAATGGAGCTGCAGGGGTAGTGGTGGCATGCAACAAGTAGTTGGCTCAAAACTCAGTTGGATCCGGTTGCCCCAGTTAAATACAGAAAGCAAATGAGGCTGGAAAAGGGCAGCAATAATGAGCCTCTCCCAATCCAAGGCAACAGCACCCTACAGCGTAACTGAGCTCCAGGGACACAGGCTTCCCTGGAGAACACCTTGACCAAAATCTGCCAGACCATGACTCATCTACCACTATCCCTCTCCTTTTCTCCGATCAGCTTTCCCCTTTCCTGGTAACACTGACTCCATGTCTGCCTTTCCAGCTCTCCTCAGCCAATGGATATCCTTACTGGAACTCCTCACTCAAGCGTGGTCAGACGGCTGAGCAGACACAGGTCGGGGATGCCTTCAAACAGAACATCACTCCACATGGAAATAGGTAATGGATCCGCACGCCCGGAGCTTTGGCTCCCGCCTCGGAACCTCATGAACGCACACGGACACGTACAGTGACACTGGGACGTTTGGGCATCCTGGAGACAACTCCCTGCCACTGTTAATAACCACCAAGGGAAGACAAAGATCAGCTGAGGGGTTATTCCCATAAGCACTGTCTGCTGTTTAACCCCCAGCAGCTCTGCAAGGAAAGGAATCGCAGGTGTTTTCCACCACAGGAGGCAAAAATATTGACTGACTTCATCAGTCCATCCATAGGTCTTGTTTCCCAACATCAGCCCAGCAAAGTGACCTTAAGGATCAGGTGCCAAAGATGCTGCACTGCGCTTTGGCTCTCCATGTGTGTAGAGATGCTGGAATCATGGAATCACAGAAGGGATTGGGTGGGAAGGGACCTTAAAGATTATCCCGTTCCAACCCCCTGCCATGGCCAGAGACACCTTTCACTATCCCAGGTTGCTTCAAGCTCTGTCCAGCCTGGCCTTGGACACTGCCAGGGATCCAGGGGCAGCCACAGCTTCTCTGGGCAACCTGTGCCAGGGCCTCAGCACCTTCACAGGGAAGGATTTCTTCCCAATATCCCATCTAAACCCACCCTCTGGCAGCGGGAAGCCATTCCTCCTTGTCCTTTCACTCCAGGCTCTTCAAGTCCCTCTCCAGCTCTCTTGGGGCGCCTTTAGGCACTGGAAAAGGCTCTAAGGGCTCTCCAGAGCCTCCTCTTCTCCAGGCTGAACATTCCCAGCCCTCCCAGCCCATCTGTGTAATGCTCTAGCTCTTGGAGCACTTCCTGGCCCTTCCTGTCTGATATTGCGCTGGTTTATTAAAGGAAATTCTGACTCTTTCTGCTATCTCTGTGTATTTATCTCCAAAGGACTGTGAGTACAGAAGAGTCATCCCCTATGTTCCTCAGCTCTTCTTTGGGGAACTCACCTATAAATGGAACTGCAGAAATGGGGAGGGAGGAAAAGGAAACAGGATGTGAATCGAGCACCTGCATAGTGACCACAGATGTCCACTGCTAGACAGACACTGATGTCAGGCAGATCATGCCCTCCAAATAGTGCTCAGAAAGAGAACAAGTTTGGGATTTCTGAAACTGCTCTGAATTGGATTTGCTTAAACAGATGTCATTAGTAAAAGCAATCAAAGAAAGAGTTTTGATCCCTCTTCCAAGCTGATGCCACTTATCATGTATCTTCCCTGCATTCTTCTAGGGAAGCTGTTTTTGATGTTGTCCTGTCCTTCTTTTTATAAGGGAGCAAAAATACTTTATTAAGTATTACTCTTTCAGTTTTGTTTCCTCTCCTCTTCTGAGATACAGTAAAGTGAACATTCAGCAGAATAGTTTTGTATTTTTTGAACACAATTCTTCTTTTATCCAACTGAGGCCCTTCTGTGATCATGAAAAAACAGAAACTGTTGTGAACTACAGTTTACACTCATAAGAGGTTGACATGGGTCAGTTCTCCAAGGTTATTCTTAGTTCAACTGCTGTGTAAACTGTTGATGTCACTGACTGGAGGCTGCTCTTCAGGACATTATAGATATGATAATTATATGACAGAAAATGCAACATATAGTTGAATCTGACCTTCAAGTTCACTAGCTTAAAAAAGGAAAAAAATGTCTGTAAGAAATTTGCTGCTTTTCCCATTACTAAGATGTAATAAATGCCTTCAAGTTTATACTCAGTCGACAGCATATACACATGGACAGCAGTGCCCATCCATCCAAATGTACCCCAAGCTAGGGTACATTTTAAGTCTCAATGATCACTGCCTCCAGAAAGCATTTTTGAGACAAAACAGGCAAAGTCTTTTGCATATCTAGACAATAATCCAATACTAGGATCTTCACTCTCACATAAACACTTCATGTTTTTCCACAGAGGAATCTGAGATAGATTTTTCTGAGAAATAACAAACCACCAAAAATTAATAAATGACAAACAAGGGAAAAGCACCACTTCCTCACTCAGCACATTTTCCTTGATTTTCATTAAGCATTCAGATTTACAGATGCTGATATTGCCACAAGAGCAGTTTTTTTCTGGTTTAACTTCCTCTTCCAGTAGAGCAAGCACAGCTGCAAAATGCAAGCTCACTTCTAGGCTCTCTTACACATCACCAGTTTACCACATTCCAACCAGTCACAGCTGTGCAACACCCCGTCAGGGTACTGGGATTACTGCAGTGCCACAGACAGTTTAAGTGAGGCTCATGGAGCTGTACAATTTTAACTATGTTTTATATGTATAATTAAATGATGCATGACATGGAAATAAGCCAGCTGTACTGAAACTGAACAAACTAACTGCTCTGATGCAACAGTTAAGCATCTCATCAGTTCTAAAATGAAACAGGTTTAAAGCAAAAACAATATAGAGAACAGAATGCTTGACACTGTTAAATAGCATGGTCAAAGGATAATTTTTGAACATTAAGGAAATGCATTCACCCAGTCAAATTTTCAAAAGAATTCCTGGCACCAAAATGTTCTCTGTTTGCTTTTTCACCATGTTTTAAGAATGGATCACTCTGGGGGAAGAAAATCCTGTGCGCAAAACACTGCGTGAAACTAAACAATCCTTAAACATGGCTAATTTCCATGTGGAGCTGATGATTTAGCACTGTCATCCTTCAGCAGAGGAGAAAGAACTACCTGTCTTTAGTTTATTTAGGTAAGATGAAAAAAGTGAGGAGCGTGAATTTGATCTTGCTTCAATTTACTTCAGTGGAAAAACTCTTGCCATGACTTCAGTGAGAATGAGACTGCATCTTAATTCATTCTATATGGAGAAAAACAAATCAGCTGAGAATAATGCTTTTGTTTATTAGATGTAAATTACTACCATAGTCGTTTTTAACAGTGCTAAGTAAATCCTGCTTTAAAAGCCAAACGTTGCCTTCAGTCCTGCTTATTCCTCTGTACTGTGTCACAATGCAGGATTCCTGGTCCTCTGACCAAGTCACCGCTGTCACAGTAAGCATGGCTTGCTCTGGGGAATGGCCACATTCCCAGTAAGCATGGCTTGCTCTGGGGAATGGCCACATTCCCACACGGGAATGATAGATGTTTGTGGATGTCACTGGTGACAATGTCCAAATCTGGGCTAGGGCATGCCCCCCAGCCAAGAAACTAGGGTGCACACTTTTGTAATATAAATGCATTCACTGAGAACACAGACTACACTTACTAAAATGTCCATGAAAAGCAGCCAAGTAAATCAAATCAATAGGGTTAAATTTGCAATTAGGATTCTCTCTTTCGGCAGAAAATTTTAGGATAGCCACAAATTGAGAAAAATTTGCTTTTTTTTCTTCTTTTTCTCAGAAGGCAATCAACCTTCTGGTCTGGCTATTCTTTACTTCTCCCTATGAAGTAAAATCTAAAAAGACACACACACGATATTTATGGAAGGACCTCCCAATGAATTAGGAAAAATTATTACTCAGAAGATCAAACAGAAACAAGACTGTCTACACTGTATGAATTAAACATACATGAATTAGGACACTGAGCCTTCCATTCTTTAGTAACAGAACTGATGCTGTCCTGAAAATGACATTAATGAATTACACTGGTATATGAAAACCTTCTGCATCTGCTCTAGAGGTTGGAATGAGGATGTTAAATGAGGCAGCAGACAACAAGGACGTGCTGCTTAGGGAAGCTGAATATCACTTCTGTGCTTGTGGAGTTCTGCAGTTTGGATGAAGGTCACAGGTTATCTCCAGCTACATGAAAATGAGTGATAAATACACACTGTTGGTCTTAGACTGAAAGCAGTACTAGGCAAAGAGAGTCAAAATATGGAATATTACTCAAAATCATCCCCTGGTTTTCTAAAGATCATAATCTTCTATTAGAAGACAGTTTGTTACCTTCTCCTAATATTAAAGCTGTAATAGTAAAAGCACCTCAATCTTGTAGAAGTATCTAAGATACACAGAATAAGTAAGGTATATGGAGTGAGAGCACCCTAAAAACATCACAAGAGGAGTGACAATTTCTGGGATAGTAATGACATGAACGAGTATCTAAACGTTAAGTCTGAGTGAATAAGAGAATTTTTCAACTAATGGATCAGGGAAAATGTGAAAGGATGAGATATGTGATTAAAGATCATAGTGTATTCGGTTAACACAGGTGGAAAATATATGACTTTGATTCTGTACTACAACATATTTTAATTGATTTGTGTGTAGTTTTAGTTTTATACATGCACAATTTTTTAGAACACATCTTTAGACTGGGACAAACAATAAAGGAAATCCATTGTATGACTTTACATTGATCCCAACATCACTCACTGGAATATCTTAACATTTCCTGCACAGATTCCCATTCGTTAAGATGACAACCTTGAGAAGAAGGAAACCTATAACTGCCATTCAGAGAAGGTCTAAAATTTCAATTGCTGTTTGAACACAAAGGAGCTTTGACATGCTGTGGTTTATTGAAGCACTCCTGCAGTTATAGACACATCTTTAACCACCCTACCCTCTCCCTCTTCCTCCATCCAGCACTGATTGATGCAACTGGGAGATTCAGTAACTGCAGAGCAAAGTCCCGCTTACTTCCAGCTCTCCTGCCCCAGCAAATGCTCAGCTCTTCTGGGAAGATGGAGCTATGCCATAAGCACATTGCACCTGAAAGGAGATGAAACCTTCCCTTCAAAGACACATGTGACCAGGTTTTTGGAACTGCCTGATGTGGCCAGTTCTCATCTGTTTTCCATAAAGAAGGAAAAGAGCCCTGTATTCTCCTCTTCATGATAGTTCAAGTATGAATTCCAAAGAACAGAGATGCCAGGACTTGTCAGTGACATGACTAACAATTTTATGAGAACTGGCAAAACAGTTCATTTCTCCTACATCTTATTCTCAGAAACCTTGGAATTGTTTTGTCTGAAAGATTTGGGGGGAGGAAGGTGGGCTTAATTCTCACAACTATATTAAATATTCAGTACATCTGATATTCTGTTGTCAACATGCAAAATATAGTTTAATTATGATAAGCTATACTGGAATCATTTACAATACATAAATGTGAAAAAACAGCATTAAATTATTTCTTGTTCCATGTGGAAAAATATACACCTTCCAACCCCCCAAGAAAGTAAGACAAGGCACAATAAATTCTGGTAATTCTCTTTCTTCTGACTTTTCAGTTCCATCACAGCTCTCAAAACTAAGATTTACGTGCTGTTTTGCATCTGTATCTGTTGTTGATTTTCCCCCCCTACAGGGATATAGGTGAATAAGTTTGGACAGGAAACGGTATCCCTCAAGCCAAACTGAAAGGTTTATAAAGTTGCTAAGAAAAGTTTGGGTCAGGGCCTAAATATCAATCATCTGCTCACTGTCTTTTTAAACGAGCTCAGGCATTTTCCCAACTGTTCCCAGCAGGTCTCTGCCACTATTTTAAACTAAGATTTCAGCCATTTTTTTTCCCCTGTGTTGACCTCACTAATTTTTCTTTCTCCCCCTCTTTACCTGCCAAAGGCATCCATCAGGATTTTGCCAAAGGCTATCTGCTTTTGAAGTTGAGAGGGATTCACTAATCGTGAGTGTCAAATCCACAGTAAATGCCATGGCCATATGGTATATGCTGCTTTTGGGAATTAGCTCAAAAGGCCTAGCTGTGAGAAGGCTGGCTGTATGTCAGGAGGGTTTTACTGCTAACTTTCATAACTCATGTCAGCTCTTTCAGTTTCTGTATGCATTGGCTTCAGGGAGTGCAACTGTTCCCTGAATTTATAAAAATGTTGTCAAGATCCCTTGATCTTGCTTCCTCTGTCTCTCTCGCACAAACACATCCAAACACATTTATATACACAGTGGAATAGCATGCACAGTGGCATGCAAATCTAGCAAAAGAGAAGCTTGTAAATAAATAGCATGTCATTCTGCTTACTCAATACATTTCTCTGGGTGTTAAACTCATGATAAACATATCATAAGCCCCGATGAAGGCTCTACAGCCTGTCCCATCACACCATCCTGAGTGTAACTCTGCAATGCATAGGAAGACATAAGTTTGAAAAACAGAGCAGAAATAGCTCCCCTAAGGGCAAGGGGCTGACATAGCTGAAACATAACTAACTGGAGAGCATTTGTTTTCACTAAAGAAGGAAGTGTCAGTGACACATCTCTGTGCCTGTGGAGGTGTACTGTACATGCAAAGCAAAAAGAAATCCACCTTCTTTAAAAAATTGGCCATTAATACATAAATATGTCTGTGTTGAAATCCCTCAGACGGTACCATTCTTAACAAGAACTACACACAAGACTAAGAAATTCTGCAGAGAATCACGCTTTTGTGATCCAAAGAGGCAAGGAGAAAGAAAACCACATATGAAGAGTTTAACATACCCACTTAGTGATAGAAAAAGAATTATTACAAAAATAAATGTCAGTCCCCTTGAAACACTTGAGTCAGCGCTCTCAACTTTCTCTGATGCTGTAGGAAGGTGTGAATGTCCTCCATGTGTCACATCATCCGCACCAGCCACACAGGAATGTCTCCAATGCACCTCAGAGCCTTTCAAGGACCACTCCCCTCTAATTTATGTATAGTCTGTTAACATCCTCTTGGAGCAAACAGAAATAATACTTTTAAAAGACATTTATACTTCAGAAACATGTGCCCCGACACAACAAAAAACCCAGATTTTAATACTGCCCCGAGGCAGAATTCATCCATCTTTAAGGCTTCTATTATGTATTTCCTGGTTAGTAATACAAAAAGAACTGCTGGCAGTATCACATCGAAACCAAAGTGGCAGAATCAGAAAAACTACTGAAAAGTTTACCTTTATAGGAAAGCTTCAGTCTTGGGATATTTTGTTTTGACGTTCCAGTGACTGGAAGGAACAGCATCGCTAAAGACAGCAGGCTGCAGGCATGTGGCACTTGCAAAGCTCTCATTCTGCTCTCCTCTTCTGTATCTTCTTTTGTACTATGGTGAAATATCTCCCCACTTTTCAAACAATCCAAGTTTTATCTGGAAGAAAAAAAGAAAACATCTGTAGATCTGCTTTACTGCATAAGCAACAATTCTGTAAGCAAGCCAGACCTATTTCTAAAGAGCACCTCAGTTAATTTCTTTGCTACGAAAGTATTTTTCCTCTAGTACAAGTAAATATGTTTTGTTTCTTTAATACTAAATTTACACATTTTGACATTGGAAAAATATGTAAACTTTTCAGACACCAATGTCTAGCCTAGCTAACGTTTAAGCACAAATTAAATTAATGCAGTATCCATAAAAAGAACATTTGACATTCAAAAGTGACCATGCAACTTGATAGTTAATACCAGTCCATTGGATATCTTACATGTTTTATAACTCTTTTTGTCTCAGTACAACAGCTATTGTGTGTTTATGCTATGACTAGAATGAACTGTAATGTCTCAGATGCCATGGGGGTACAAGCTGAGTTAACAGTGAGTACTTACCCATCAAAAACTAAACTAAGAAAACTGGAAAGAGCAAGCAGTTGTGTTTAGTTTTAATAGAGAAAAAAGTCAAAGCGGATGATGGATTTAAAAGTGCTTTCAGTATGATATTTCCAGCAGAACAACTGCCTCAACTCATCCACCAAAATGTCCCATAAACTTTAATGAGTGTTTCAGGCTGGGGTCAATAGGCTGATACGGGATTTTGTTAGCACAGTGTGCAACTAAGCCAGCTTTGCAACACTTTTCACTTAGTAAGAATCATTCATATTCCATAAATCTTGAAGTGTTTTACAACTGAAAGCAATTATCACTGCCCTTATTTTCCCTATGCAAAAACGGAACCATAAAGCTGCAGTGAACCTATTTCCTCAAGGTCACACAGCAAGCACAGTAGTTGAAAAGAAAACAGCAACAGCAGTCCTGCTGTCCTTTGTACCCAGCTATCAAGGATCCCTTTTGCCCAATAACTCGACTTTTGCACATGAAATTATTTGAAATGGCATCTTGAGTTCTGAAGGCAAAACTTCATGGTTAATAAATCACAGAGATCAGAGTATGAAAATATTTGTGAGACCAGATCCTTCCCCCTGCAAGTGCCTGATGCTAGAGGTCAAGGGAGATGGCTGGTGAAATGACAAATGTCAGTGTTTGAGTAATGCTGTAAAACCAAGGAGTAAGGAAATGTTATGGTTAGTCAAGAGATTAATGGCTCATGATGTGCCATGAAAATTCTTTTCTGAAAGGTACTGGAGCTGCCTGATTAAAAGAGCAATCCTAGTGCCCACATCAGCCAGCACTTGCACAGACACCAAAGGAGAGGTTCCTTGCAAGTCCATGAGAGATGCAGCACAGCTTGTGGCCCCTGAGCCTTTCCACTGGTCTGTTATTTGAACTCCTGCAGCACTGGGTCTTGCAATTCTGTGAGCTACAGCAGCACCCAGAACCAATTCGGCACCTCCTGATACAGGCAGTTCATCCTTCCTGGCATGAAAGGATGGAAACAGAATCCCTTCCGTTCTCTCTGACACAGGAAATCTTTCTCAGATGAAACTTGGGCTTTCTGAGCCTCCAGACTTTCGCTCAATAGCAAAAGACAAGGAAGTGTGCAAGAAGAGCATGATGGTGAAAAAGAGGGAAACAATTCGTAAAATCCCCAAAGCATAATTCCTATTGCAGAACACTAAGCTTCTTCCTTCTCAGTCCCCTCTTCAATACTCATATTCAGTGTCTGAATGCACTACTCTTGGCCAAGTGTGAGTACATGTTCACGAAATGACATGGAGAGAAAACAGACAAACATTAAATGCCTTTTTCATCTTTCTCTTCCCTTTATTACAGTATCAGATCCTAAGAGAACACCCTTACTTCTTCTGTGCCAACACATCTATCTGAGGGTGGACCACGAAGGACTAAAGTGGATTAGACTATCCCAGGGTTAAATCGCCTTGAAGAAATTTATTTAGAGGTGAAAAAGGGGAAAAGAAGGAGAGGGGACGAGGGGGAAGAATATATGAAGATGAGACACCAGCCCTGTTCATCTTCAGCAGGATGATAGTGACAAACCATACTTCAAAAAGAAGCAATTAAGAGGGAGCCAGTCTCACTGCAAGTATGTTGAGAAGTCACGGCCCGAAGGTCTGGGCCTCAGCCAACAGGGAACTCACCAAAGGATATGGGGCTCATTTTCTTGAGGCAAATTACTGTGAAGAATCAGGACTAAATTTGACTAAAAAAACAGTTGCATCAATGCACTGTCATTTGCTGAATTGATTGAGAATCAGCACCAAACTCCGCCCTTCGGCCATAGCTCACAACCTCACTTTTTCATGTAGGCTTTTTTTGCTAATGGGAACCTTCCTTTTTTCTTGGTTGGGTTTTTTTTCCCCTTTCCCCTTTTATTTGAATAATGTCTGTGAAAAACCATTTGCTTTCACGAGGCGGTTAGTTTACACTGGAGGCAGCAGCTCTGTGAGCTCGAGCCAACCCTGTCCTGTCTTTAGATTCATTGCAATCTGGCCACATTGTCACATATATTTTTAGTTTATGATGATCCTCTAATACAATTCCAGCTTCCACACAGAGTCCTTCCAACAGTCTAGCTCAGGTTAATGAACTTCAGGCCACTTCTCTTCTGCAGGAATTTCGAGGCCCAGGGGGTGGCTGTGCCCAAGAGATTTGCCAAAATCCGCTACGATTTCACCGCGCGAAACGCCAATGAGCTCTCGGTGCTGAAGGATGAAATCCTGGAGGTACGTGACCGTTCCTGGAAAAGGTGTGTCCCCCAGGGGCAGGAGAGAGCTCGGGATAGCAACAAGCACCAACTCCATTTTCCCTGGTGGTATCTCAGCAGTGACACAAAGCTTTGCTCAAACCCAAAGCTGGAGCAGGCTGCCTGTGCTGTGTTGTGTCATTTCCTCAGCTCAAAGACATCGGTCCCATTTTAACCACAGTGAGGAGGGAGGACAACAACTCGCTCTAGAGCCCTGCTCATCCCCCGCTGGGTCGGTTCCTTATCACCACTTCCTCCTCCACGAGGATTTGTTTTCTCTGAAAAGCACCTTTCTCATAACCTTTCTCTTACTGCAGCACTGTTGGCAGCTGGACAAGGTGGGACGTGACTTGGGCTGACACTGATCTGTGACCTGAGGAAAAGGTTTCTCTGCAAAATGTGGCTTTTTATTTATTTAATTATTTATTTTAATGCAAAAAGACATCAGAAACTCAGTCATTAGGAAAAAAAGGTCTGGAGAAACAGGGACATTATGTAGGAACTATGAGTTCTTCAGCACGCAGAGGTGCTCTCCTGTTCATCCTTACGATAAATTCTGATGCTTTCCAGGAAAAGTTTCAGTCCTGGATTGCATCTGAGAGCAACAGATCTGATTAGAGCTCCTGGCCTCAGTGATGTCCTTCTGGCAACTTCACCTTTCGGATGGTTCGGCCCCGCTATATCCTGGTTGTTTATGCCTGAAATCCCATTTTCCCACAGCAGATTTATTTTTGTCCCTCTCTCAGGTGTTGGAAGATAATAAGCAGTGGTGGAAGTTGCTCAACCGGAGTGGGCAGGCCGGTTATGTTCCATACAATATCCTGGATGTGGTGAAACTGGAAGAGCTCAAACAGGTCTGTAGTCAGGTAATACCTGACTGGTATCAGCTGCAGGGCACAATCTGCCTCTGGGAATAATGTTGTCATTAGACCTCCCTGATTTCTTAGGATACTATGCACCAATCAGGACAGACCTTCAGAAGTAGACAAAGCCAGGAGATTCCTGAGTCTCCTATGATAAAACTCACATTTTGCTACGATCGTCTTCCCAAATAAGGCCTATCCTTCCTATTTGTGCACCAGCCTCCTGCTTTCCATATTTTTCCACATCAAGATTTTTCTTGGGGGTTAAATTAAAGATGGACACTTCCCTCAGCCAGTTCAGTTCAGCACCAGGAACACGTTACTGGAGTGGAGGCAGATGGAAACACCATCTAAGTGAGAATTAACTGAATACTGCAACTTGCACTGCAGAAATGTGGAGCTGGAGTGTTCTAAACACCCTAGGGAAGCATGGAATTGCTTCCCCATTTTGGTATTGCAGCGTTTGGGCAAAGCCTAAGGCGGCCCAGCAGGCTTCTGGATAAATCCCTGCTAGTTTAATCAAAACGTCAAAAAACTTTCCAGTCCGCTCCAGGCCCTTGGCAGTGGTCCCGCTTCACATCCCAGCTACGGAGCAGTGAGGCTCTGCCTTCCAATGAGATCGAACACGTTTGGCACAACTAGGAATTCCCTTGCGCAAACTTCAGACTTTGCTTTGGGTTCTTCATTCCCAGAAATTAACTTCTTCCATGCAGCTCCACCTGAGGTCTCCCCAGCCCCACATCAGCACAAGGAGAACACGGCAGTTTGTCCCTCCGTGGGTGTGAGGCAGAAAGCTTAAGAAAATTAAAAACGACCAAAAAAAATTCTTACTTTTCTTTCCCTTTCTAACCAGTCTAACCAGAGCTACAAAGGAGACCTGAGCCCCAGGGGCTATGGCCCATCCAGCCCAACCCACAAGCTGCCTGCCAGCTACGCCGGGGATAAGTGGGGCAGTGAGATGTTGTCGCGCCACTCTGCACAGGACGCCAAAGAACGCACGTGTGTGTCCCACTCTGGGCTCCCCTGGGTTTGGGCGCTCGGGGGACCAGACCTGCCCAAGGGGCTCCCCTGCACCTTTTACTGATCACAGCAATGGAGCAGCACTGTGTCTGGAGGCCATTCCAGGCAGGACAAGAGCCAAGAGAGCAGCCCTGGGGCTTGTGACACCGCCGGGGCTCTCGGGCGGCCCGGGCCGAGCAGGGCAATAAGTGATCACCCCATGCCTCCTTCCTCCAGTTCTAACTTCCTCCTCCTCCTCCCAAGGAGAGAGTTTCCTTTCTCTTCCAAAATGTTTAAGTGTGTCTAAGGAACAGCTCAGGTCAATCCCTTTCTCTCACTTCCTTTTGCTCATCTCCCGGCACACACACAGTGCCCGCCTGGCCGCTTCCTTCATGTGGTTCCACAGAGTTCCCGGCCAAACAGGAGATCCGCATCACTCCCTCACCCTGCACATGCTGTGGGGCTCACAGAGCAGGAGAGAGATCAGGGGCCCTGCTCACCTCACCCCTTATCCCACCCTGTCCACTCCTGGAAGCAGGAGCCCTTCTGGGACGACAGGAAGCCCCACAATACAAGGACACAAATCTGTTCGTATCACTGAGTTATTCTCCACAGTCTTCAGGAGTTTCATGGGGAAAGCGATACTGGATGAAGAGTCACTGGAGTTTTCACAGAAGCACAGGATGCCCTGGGCTGGAAGGGACCTTCAAGCTCATCCCATCATGAGTGTGTTGCTCATTCCCAGTTTGTGCTTCCTGCCGCTTCTGTTCTGTTGCGGAGCAAAACCTGGAGCTCTGCGATCAGCAAATTAGTGACTAGAAGCAGCAGAGAGGACTGAAAAGGTCTCAATTCCAAACCTCCAATTGTAGATTCTCACAGAACTGTGCTTCCACATCAGGCAACAGCCAAGGGGTGATGGGAGCAAAATAAATGGCAACACAGGGGCACAGGAAAATGGGAATCACTTTTCTGGGCTGAATTTAAATAAGAATGTTGAGCCACATCCCCATTTGCCTTACAGTTTCCCCACAAACATTTAATGGCATTTTTGACTGAAGACTTGCTTTCATTCCCTACTTGTTTCTACAGAACTTATTCACCAAACGGATGAGCTGAACGACGAGCTGCTAAAGAAGATCACAAACAATAAAATTCAGCCTCCCCACAGGAATTTCAAAGTGGAAAAGCCTCAGCAAGTTTTCGTGCCCCTCACCTTTGAATGCAGCACTGAAGAAGTCAAAGCCTGGCTGGAGGCCAAGTCATTCAGCAAAGAGTAAGATTTGCCCTATTGCCACGTGCAATGCTCGTCCTTCCCTGGAGAAGGAGCGGGGGAGGCCACCGGCACCATCTCACCTGGGACAAGCCACTTGGATTTACTTACAGAGCCTGTGTTGCAAATTAGATTTCAACCCTGTTCAATCCAGGCTCTATAACCAGAATGTTCAGAGCCCAAAGTCACTCCCTTTCTCTGGTATAAATATTTTCTTGGAGATAAACAGTTAACTAACTAAATCCAAGGCCTGAAATGCTACTGGAATTGCAGCTGCCACCTTGGAACAGCCCCAGGGCCCCGTGATATGGTCCCACTGCAGCTCCTGGCCTCCCATCTCCAACTCCTCACCTCTGGCACGAGGCCACGTGCAGCACAATCGTCACCTCCCTACTTTGTGTCTCCCCAGGACCGTGGAACACCTGGGCATCCTCACTGGAGCTCAGCTCTTCTCCCTCAACAGAGAGGAGCTGAAGAAGGTGTGCGGTGATGAGGGAAATAGAGTCTACAGCAAGATCACAGTGGAGAAAAACCAGCTGGAGGTAAGCATTTTTCTGGATAATTCCTGCTGGAATGGGGGCTGTACCAGCAGCGTCAGATAGCTCATTAAACAGGCATTTTAAAAAATACAATTGTGGGGAAAAAAAATGCAACCAAACCTACACCAGCAATAAAACACACGTAAAAATTCCGAAGTGTCTTTTGAGCAAATCTGTAAGATCCCCCTGTTTCCACTAATTAATCTGCTTTTTACTGATATCACTTATCTCTGTGAAACTAGCTCTACTTTTACAGCATTAATTAAATACTGTCACTTAACTGCAGCTTGAAGTTCAAATCCAAACTGCCTGTTTTGTTTCCATTCCAGAAAAGCAGAGGGGAGTCGGAGCTCCAAGAAATCACGAAGCGCCGCCAGGAAAGGATTGATTCTGCAAATTAAAGTCTCTCTGCTTTATTTCAGCTCTTAGCCCTAAGTAGTGCAGAAAAAAAGGGAATGAAAGCAATGATTCCTGGCCCAGGCCAGATGCAGCAGAGCTCCCCTTGGGGTCCAGCTGCCATCAGAGTGACAATTCCTTGAACACTGTTGGGAAGGGTTGACAATAAGACCATGTCCCACTGGGAAAGGTGTTTTAATTTTGCATGAAGTATTTTTTTTATAACTATATATTTTATACTGAAATTTTCCGTGCATGCGATCAGAGCAGGATTCACACGGGGCTGGATGTACAAGGGCTGGCTTCAAGCAAAAAAAGACCCCCAAAGCTTTTCTCCGAGGGCTGTCCCCTGCTCCCCACTCTCCCCTGGCAGAGCAGGCGTGGCACACAGCACAAGAGAGGCCAGCCTCAAGGCTTGGAGCCTGGACCAGAGGAATAAGGCTTTAGAACCCTGCAATGGTTTGGGTTTAAGGAAAGGACATTAAAGCTCATCCCATTCCACCCCCCTGCCATGGGCAGGAATGCCTGTCACAAGCCCAAGTTGTTCCAAATCTTGTCCAACCTGGCCTCGGACACTTCCAGGAATGGTGAGTCATGACCTCTCTGGGCAACCTAACCCTTTCTATTTCCATTTCCATTTCCTCCTCAGTGCAGGTGTCCCCTGCAGCCCACGAGCACAGGGCCGGTGACAACTGCCTGTCCTTGTCCTGTCCCCCTGTGCCCCCTCGTTGGACAAGGCTAGAATGGCAACACACATTCCCAAAGTCTGGCTGCTTCCTTAAATCCATGGACCAGCTAGTGCTATCTCTGAACAGCTGAAATGAGCTTTCAGTGCCTAGAAATGAGCAGGAGTGACAAACAAAGGGATTTGAATCTGGAAATAGGTGAGTTCCACCCGCCCACCGCTGCTGATGCAGAGGCCGGGGCTCGGGGCAGCTGTGCAGCCCTTCCCTGGGGCACGGATCCTGCACTGGAATGTTGTGGTGGTGTTGCCAAACCGGGCCTCAAACCAGGAGAAGATAAGCCCTGACCGTTTGCTCCCGACCCAGGCACACCCACAGCCCTTCCCAGGGTGTTGGTCACTTGTCCCCATCTTCACATTTTCACTGCAAAAAGTCAGCTGAAATGATTCCCAAATAGCTGAAACCCCAAAGCACACTGGGAAAGGCAGGTTTAACACAAATTAAATGGCCACAAGAAAAAAACCCCTCTAATTTAGCACAGGGTGTTGCTCTTTACTTCCCGTTTTCCTTCATAAAGTTATGTGCATTTGTATATAGCAATCTGTAAATAGGGGTGAGGAAAATCCCTCTCCCTAGAAGCAGAATTAAGTGATTATGCTTCCAAAATTTACTCACCATTTCAAAACTCAAGCAAGCAGCGTAGTTCCTGTCCACAGCAAGTTTGGCACATTGCATTTCTAGCTCTGTTTGACTGACAGACCAATCTGATTGCAAAGCAGTGAAGCACACAGAGCTCCAGAGCTGCCCACAGCCCAGGGACAGCTGGGTTTTCTCTCTCAGCACATGCTGAGTCTTGGTCCAAATTTGTGCCTGTCATTGCACATTTAATGGAAAAAGCTTTAAAACAGCATCTGGGGAGCTCATGTCTAAAACTGAGAACACCAGTGCACCTTAGTTTTGGCTTCATTCTTAAGCGTCTCCAATGGATAATCTGTTTTCTTCATTTGAAACAGGACACTGCTCTCACCAGCAGAATTAGGGTGCAGGCAGGGGAGGATCCTGGGTTTAGTCACAGCCCTGCTAGGATCTGAGAAGGGCACTCACCTTGTCAGGGAGGGATGAAGAGGACAATCCTCCTGAGAAGCCCTGGCTCCGGATTAGGGTGGAGATGGGAGGCAGGATGGCAAGCACGGGAGGCGAAAAAGTTTCTAAAATGAAAATAAAAACGAATGTTGAGCTAGGAAACACACCATCTTCTAGTCCTGGGGTGTAGAGGAAAGCAAATCACAGGGAATTACAGTTATCTGGGATTTTAACAGGAGTGTACATGACAGCTCTGTAAAGCCGGGAGCCACAGGAGCACTTCCTAAAACAAATAGCTCAGTAGACCTTATTGCAGAGGCCACTTTTACAAATTTCCACGCGACTGAGCTGTGCATCTGTTCTGTTTGTACTGCCTGCAGACACTGCTATAAAGTACTGTACATTGATGTAACTGAGCGAAGGAGACAATGATATATATAACCATGCACTGTACAAGATTTATTAAAATAGTCAAGTTATAACTCCATCTCCGTCTCTTTCACTGGGTTTTCATAATGGTTTGTCACTGAGAGTCTCAGAAACTCAGCAGAATGTCTGAAACCACACATTTCCTTTTGGGTTTGGGGACTGACATTCAACAGGAAGGATGTTACGGCCTGGATAGCTGTGTCTTAAGAATAGGGGCAAAGCATGAGAAGGCTGCACAAAAGCACATTCTTGCCTCTCTGGAAGGGGAACGACTGTGGCAGCTGTCCCAAGTGGAACCATACAGAAAGAGGGAACAGCATAACCCCATGACTAGGAGCCTGTTACACGGATTCTCCAACATTTCCAGCCAAGAGCCATCCTGTTTCCAGAAGCAAAAGTTTGTCTTCTCTTTTCCTTAACAATTAAATTACCCAGCTGAAATAACTGGTAATTCCTTCTGTAGATGTTTTGGAGAGTACAATTTCCAAGTGGGCCCACACTAACAAGATCACCTCTTTTACAGCCTAAATAAAGTTCAGGCGAACCACGAGCCCAAAACACCTGCCTTACTGGGCCGAGGGCTCTCTCAGCGCCTGGAGCTGCACTCGATAAGCCATTTCGAACCTTGCCACAACGGCGGGGAAGGGAGCCCAGAGCGCTCAGCTCCTGCAGCGGGGCACCACCGACGCGGCCCCGAGCCTTCCCTCACGGCCGCCTCCCTCAGGGGCTGCCCGCCGCCACCTTGCGGCACCGGCCGCGCCCGGGCCCCGCGCGGCCACGAGGGACGGGTGGCTCAGGGGCGGGTCGGGCGCCGTACCGGCCGCGGGGAAGACTGCCGGGGGTTCTGGCGACACGGAGACTCCGGGGACAGGAGGTTCCGGGCCCGAGAGATCTCGGGGCCAGGAGACTCCCCCGATACGCTCCGTCGGGGACGATGGCGGCGTCACGGTCGCCAAGGCGAACCCCCGCCCGGCCCTCACGAACCAGCCAATCAGAATCGCTCTCCCTCCCGCGGCCTCGTCCGTCTCCTGTCCGCGCTCCTGATTGGCCGCTGCCGCCCAGCCAGGCTGGGATTGGCGGCGGGCGGCGGGAGCGCGCGGGCCGGTGCCCTTCGGGCACGTACCGTCCCTCCTGGGCGCGCGAGTCCCCCGGAGCCGCGGACGTGTCGGTGTCCCCCGTGAAGCGGCAGAAGGTGGAGTCGGCGCTGGACCAGCTCAAGCACCACACCACGGTGGTGGCCGACACCGGGGACTTCAACGGTGAGAAGCGGCATGAGGGGATCCTGTCTCCGCAGCTTCTGCTTAGCCCCCTCTCCCGCCCCTCTTCACGGAGAGTGGGCGAGCCCGGCCGAAGGGGCGCGCGCTGCGGGGACCGACCCACCCTGGGGCCGGAGGGGGGGCGAGCGGGACGGCGCTGGGTCTCCATCCCAGGGCAGACCCCGCCGTGATTTCTCCCAGTTTGCCCTCGAGTGTGCCCCTGACCACTCCGTCCAGCTCTGCGTGCTGTCAAGGAGAAGTGCCAGACTGAAGCCAGGCTCTGCTGTTCTAATTAATTTTGGGTTTTCTTCCAGTGGGCTGTCTAGATCTGGGACTTGTTTGGGGTTTTTCAGACTCACGCTTGGACGGGGCTTGGAGCAGCCTGGCCCAGTGGAAGCGAGTGGAACTGGATGAGCTTCAAGACTCCTTCCAACCCAAACCATTCCAGGATTCCATGATATGCTTAAAAACTGATTTGGGGTTGGAGAGAAAGAAGGGAAATGATGCTTTTTATTTGTTTCACTTGAGCTGTACATTGATCTTCTCCCTTTTTGCATTTCCAGGATGCAGAAAGTGAGAAGGAACTTGAGGAGATGTGCTCGGTCCAAGAGAAATAATTTTGAAAAAACTCATCTCACTGGATACTGCAGCAACAGTAAAATCCCAAATGGATTTCATGATCCTGACAATTCTGAGTGCACTTCAGGGATAAGGCACAAGATCTTACAGAAAAACAGACGCAGCAGCACACATCCAGGAAAACATCTTGGAATTAAGGGCATAAAATCATGGTTTATTTTCCTGCATCTGTTTGATTTTAGGATCCCTAAAAATGTTACATTCCTAGCATCAGGGGTCAGGGGGTAATTTAGAGGTTTTGGTTATATGTAGGACAGATATTTATGCCTTACATAACTCTGTAATATAAATATGTATTATATATTAGGGCATATAGCTATCTATTTATCTATAACCTATTTTTTATGTGTGCCCAGATATAGTTTATATCAGACACTGTGCCTGTCTGAAGGCCTTGCTACTGCGCTCCTAACTCATTCCTGAGGAAAATATCAGGCAAAAGTTGTTAGGTTTAACTGGTTCCTCTTTTCCTTAATAATTATTTTACTCAGTTGGAATAACTGATAACAGCTGTTAGAGATGTGCAGTTCCCAGGGGGACCAAGGCACTTTTTTGCACAACGCAGAGTGGCGTTTAAGGTATTCAGTAGTCAGAGAAGTGAGGATTAGGATTTTGAATGCTCTTGGGCAACAAGGCTGGCCAGAGATCCCTCCTAACTCACTGTGGGACAGCAAAAACCCCACAGCCAAGGGTAACCAGGGATTGTGGGGATGGAGAATTTAATGGCATCAGGTGGCAGCAGTGCCAGTTCAACTGATAAAAAAGTAAATCCACGACTGCTCTAGAGGAGTATTGTTCCTGGACGTGTGTAAATACAGGGACACCTCTTTACTCTCAACTGAGGGAGGTTTGTGGTTGTGGTGCCAGTTTACCCTTGAGAGTTCCAGGCTTTAGTTCAGCTCCCCTAGCCGGGCCTGATGTGCGGCAGTGGCGCGAGGGCCGGAGCCGTTCGCTGGCTCTGGGAACGCAGATGCCATCATGGCCCAGTGGGGGGGGGGGGGGGGAGCTTAGGCTGTGGTGGCAACCTTGGAAAGGGATCAGATGGCTTCTGGAACTGCCCAGAGTGCAGGAAGGGAGGGGGAACTGAACTGCTCCCACAGACCCCTGCTGGGCTATGGTTCTGGGCCAGGCCCATCAGAAAAGTGGCAGCATCAGTGGCACCTCAGTTGTTATTGTCCTTGGAGCTCTCAGGATCAGGATGAAATCATGTTCATGCACTACTGGGAAAGCAGGGAGCAGGATCAGTGCTCTAACTCTCTACACTCTCTCTCCAGGAGTGCCTTGGGTCATGGCAATTTAATGTGTGGAATAGTTTCCTGTGTCTGCCTGGGCAGCTGCAGTTATTGCACAAGCATTCAGGGCTGACAGTTCCCTGCAGGGAGAGCTCAGCACATGTGCCCAGAGGCAATCCCAGCATCTGCAAGAAAGAAAGAAGCAGCAAAAGGTGATTGCTTCTCTTTCAAAGTTCTTTCAAGTGCTCACACCCAAACCAACCTTTGCTCTTGATTCTGGCCAGGTGCATCATGAGCACTAGGCACAGGTCATGTCATCCATGCTGGTGTGAGTGATGCTTTCTGGGGGAAAGCAGCTGATCTCCAAAGTTCCCTTCCTGCCCTGTGCCTGATCTGCACAGGAGAAAACCTCTTCCAGGAAGGGATTGTGCTTCCTCTAATCCCATTTGCCCAGTCTGTTCCATGGGGATATTGCCAGCCTGGGGCAGCAGAGGCACACGCAGCTCTCAGCACTCTCTGCTCCAAGCACAGCTCTGGGCTCCTTTGCACACTGCCTCTGCCATGGGGGTTTTCTCCAGGAGAAGCCAAGGAATTGCTCATGGAAGGGTGCAGATTAAGTTATCCCAAAGGGAAGCAAAGAATAAATATCTCATTTTTCCATCAAAATGCTCATGCTCTTTCCTACAGATTATTTCAAGTTTTTCCCACAAGCTTTGCCCTACCCATCATCCCATTTTTACCCCAAAAAGTAATTTTCTCTGTCCTCCAGAATGTCTCAGTGTCTATCCCCAAAATTTTCACTGTGTCTCTGCAAGTGACTACCTCAGTTTACCTCATGCTGTTCATTCTCTTCCCTGGGGATTGCTTCAGATTTTCCCTCCAAGCTGTCCCTGTCTGTGCACTTCTGATTTCTTCTTTTTTACAAGAAAGTATTCATTCACTACTCTGGAGATTAGCTCCAGTTTTACCCCCCCAAAATTGCCCTAACATTCACTAGTCATTGCCTGATTTTTACCTCACTATGTTCATTCTCTCCCCCTAGAGATAACCTCAGGTTTTACCCCCAGTATTTTCCCTACCTGCCCACTAACTATTTACTCTTTTTGACCTATAAATATTCTCTTTCTATCCTGGAGATTTCATCAAGTCTTACCCTGAAATATTTCACTATCTTTCCAGTACTGTCTCACTTTACCTCAGGATGTACGCTCTCCCTGCCACACATCACCCCAGCTTTCACCTCCAAAATTATTGCTACTTGTCCACTACTTATTACCTGATATTCACCTCAGTATGTCCATTCTCTGCCCAACAGGTCATTTTAATTTCTACCCCCCAAAACTTGTCCAACCTGTCACCTAGTGACTGCCTCAGTTTACCTCAAAAATGTTGTCTCCCCTAGAGATTACCTCAGACTTGACCCCCACATTTTTTCCCTGTCTGCAATTTACTACCTCCATTTAACTTCAGTATGTTCATTCTCTGGACTACAGACTCAAGTTTACTCTCAATCTCCCTGCCTCTCCAACACTGATTACTTCCTTTTTACCTCAAAAGATTGATTTATTTTCTACCATGGAGGTTACATCAAGTTTCACCCCCAGAATTTACTAATACTTCCACAACTGATTCACTCAGTTTACCTCAACAAGTGTTCATTCCCTCACCTAGAGGTGACCTTGTATTTTACCCCCAAAGGTTTCCCTACCTGTGCACAACTGATTGCTATAGTTTACTTCAAAATCTTCATGCTCTCCATTACAGGTCACCTCAAGTTCACTTCAAAAGTTTTCCCTACCATTTCCATTAGTGATTATCTCAATTTTTACCTCCAATAAGTCATTCTCTACCTACAGACACTGGATAGTAAATCATACAGAGATCTAAAACACTGCACAAGAAACAGCAGAAAGTTTTCCATGAATAACACAAGTTCCTTTTTTCCCCTCCTCCGCCTAGGACTGCTACCAGGAGACAGGAGAGCTGCTATCAACACTCAAACCTCCCAAGCGTTGTTATTGCTCAGAGAGCTGCGCTGGCACTGAGCTACTCCCATGCACCTGCAGGGCTCTGGGGAGGGGGAAGACGACCTCCCACTCCTGCCTGGAGAAATTTCAATGCCCTAAAAAGTCATTTCCCTTCTCTCTCTCTGACCCACGGCCAAAGCAGCTGTGTAGAACAACATGGACTACTCATGGAAGGGATGATTCAGTTGTGGGAAAAACGCTAAAGAAGGCCTATCACCCCAAATTTCAGGGTGAAAACACACTGCTTGTTAACAGGAGCACACAAACTCATTTAAACCAGAGAGGAAACTGCACACCAGGAAAAGAGCTGAAAGATAGGCCCTGCCTTGATTGATAATTCCAAAGGAAATTCCCCACAGATCATAGGCAATTACCTATAATTTTACCTCCCTAATCACTGGATTTCTGACTTGGGTTGCTGTGGAAGTGTTTCACAGATGCCTTGAGGGGTCAGGGGCTTGGCTGGATTCTTTGTGGTTAGTCCTGACAGGCCCAGGCAAAACCCACCCACCTGCATTGCTGCTCCACCCCAAATTTGCATGAAATACTGAGAACAGTTTATAAATACTCCCCTTCTCTGTCCTTCCTGACACATCCATGGAGCAAATGTACTCTATCCATTGTTCCTAAGAGCACCTCTCCAGCCCAAATCCCAGTTTTCACCAACACAAACCAAACAGACCTAAGACAATTATTCCATCAGTGCCTGCAATTCTCAGCTCCCTGTTCCCTGCCACTCACACAGCAATCTCACCTCAGCCCAGAGACTCCCTGTCCCCAAAGGGAAACACAACCTGATAGGGCACAGCTCTGGCACCACATTTCCCCTTGTTCCTGAAAAGCCCTAGGTAAATCCAGTCCCTCAGACCTTGCATCCCTGAACACCAGGAGAGCTGGTGTTTTACCCAGATCCCAGCACCCTGCACGGCTGCGCTGACACGAGCACAGGCCAATCGCTCCGCCCAGCACCATCCCTCATTTTCCTCCCATTGCTCCCCAAGTGTCCCCAAACCACCCCAGCGTGTCCGTGCCAGGGCCAGGGCCTGCCCCGACCAGAGGCTGCCACCCAGCCTTGCACCTGCTCCCACCCCTGGGAGAGCTGGGAATGCACTGAGAGCTCGGCTCCCCAGTCCTCAGACACACAAATAATGCCCAACCTGCCCCTCTGGGCACAGCCAAACACCACAACTCCATCATCCCCAAGGAACTCTGGCAGTCGCCTCTTCACCTCTGCCCTTTTCCAAAGGACACAGGTAGGACTGGGCTGTCAGAAATGGTATTCCCTAGGCAGTTCATCCCAGCAGAAAGGAGAAGAGGAACCCTGTGTCCCTCTGACTGACCCCACAGCATGGGCAGGACCAGCTGGGTTCTTCGTATTCTAAATTTTAAAATGAACTGAAGAACCTGAAAGGCAAAAAACAACACACATATAAGGTTAGAGCCAGTCAACACACACAGACAGACACACTCTCAGACACCCCTTCTTCAGCTTACATGCTGACTGCAGCCCTTACTAGAAACACTCCCCCCTAAAGAGGATGCTTTAACATCTTCTTCCATCTGCTGCTCCTTGATGTGGAACAGTAGATCCTGGGAAAATTGGTAGCATCAGTGACCATAGGGATCAAAATTTGCCTTAGGGACCTGCAAGACAGCATGAGGCAGTCTGCAAGTAGCTGACAGCTAGGAGTTATCCCCACACCAGGCCCATAAACTTTCTACCCAAAAGCCCATAGACAGGAGAGGAGAGTTCTAAAACTGTTCAAACTAGCCAGGACTGAATGTGCCAGGGCAGGGCAGCTCCAAGCATAAGTGGCACATGGACACACAGTGCATCAAATATAAGCAAAGATGACATGAAGACTTGAGATAACGCTTCAGAAGATAAATTTTTGAGACCAGGATGCTTTGAGGCGACGGAAGCTACGAAACTACTGCAGTGAGGAGGGTCTAGTACACTTCATACAGAAGTCCAAGGGAACGGCACATGAAAAAAAAAGATACTACCAAAACTGAGAAGGAAGATGGCTAGGAACACCTTGTGTACTTCTTCTGGTCTCAAAAAGCAAAACCATAAAGATGCCAGAATAAGCCCGATCCAGGAAAGTATGCAAGTGCTCCTGCTGCCAATATGGCCCATAACGATGCCTGTAAAGCATTGAGACATCACAAAGCCCTATGACACTGAAGACAACGGCCACAGACCACATCACATAGACATCAACTGAAACTGCCCAGCAGTTTTACCTGATGGACCCACGATTGCTAGTGCAAGATAAGCCAGAGGCCGATGACGCCGAAGGAAAGAAGGCTCTACGGCAGTAGTACGTGACAGTGAAAGGTAAACTCCTTATGAGAAGTTAGTGCCAAAGCTGGTAAGAGGATGCTCAAGAAGTGCAGTAGGCCTAGAGAAGGAGGCAACGACTGCCAGCTGATACAAAGGGATCCCTAGAGAAGGATTCTGCTGCCAAAGGCTGAAGTGACATCACAAAACATGACCGACCCACAAATGGCCAAGATGCAAGATGTCCACGTG
The DNA here is from genome assembly GCF_965178545.1 of Coloeus monedula. Taxonomy (NCBI): domain Eukaryota; kingdom Metazoa; phylum Chordata; class Aves; order Passeriformes; family Corvidae; genus Coloeus; species Coloeus monedula. Next base: position 58,993 of record NW_028120523.1, read on the forward strand.
CTTGCTATGCTCAAAAGTGCTCAAAAGCATGGCTACACTGAAGAGTAGGCAAACTTTAGACCGTGGCAATCGTGCCAGACCCGAAGGCAGGCTCCTCGGGTGAAAAGATGGACAATGACATCGAGACTCAAAATCCAATGATGCAAAGCTCACGAGAACATGGAGATGGGTTGGAACTGCCCGGCCCAGCAAAGGCTCGAGTGATGCTGAAGAGAAACCCTCTCTCCCTTAACCTCCAAGGGGCCTGGCCCACTACAGCCCTCTCCTCTCAGCTAACTTCAAATTGCCTCCTGTGATTCCAAAGGTTTTTGCCTTCTCCCAACCAACAGTCCCCACACTTAGCTCTCTGAAGACCAGCAGACAAAATCCATCCTCAACAGAAAAGAATGCTTCAGCACCGTGGATGTCAATACATGGCCCACAGCCCACTTGGGTGGCTGCAAAAGATGGAGAATAATGACAAAATTCAGACTGTGATGACACGTCCCAGAAGTGACCCCTTGCACAATGCCTCTCTCCCTCATAACTGCTGAGGCTCATCGCTCACCGGCCGTTTCCAAACTTAGGCTCTGCACCTACTTGTAGTACCTAAGACAACAAAACAGAAACTGCGACTATTGCCCTCCAGAAGAATAAATGCACGGGCTGGGCTCCCTCTGCACCACTGGCCCAGGCTCACCTCAAATCTCCATCCGACTCCGGAGCTGGCCCGGACGATACCTGCAAAGCGAAAAGGGACACACTTCGCATGCTGCCACGTACCTCTCACCTATCAGTCGCCCCACCTAAATGCCAACTCACCTGCTCGCCTCTGTCCCTTGGCATGCCCAGGGCAGCAGCAGCACCTGCAGAGAAGCAAAGCAAAAAAACATGCTGAGAGACTGAAACCACAGCCTCCCCACTCCAACTCAAGTACACCACACCTATAGCTTAAGCTTGCACCCACCTGGCCTCCAGCATCCCAGGGCCGGGACACCTTCCCAGTGGACCACCTAAAATGCACAAACAAAAACGGATGCTTAGAGCTGCACCAGAAACTGATACCCAAGCAGTAACAACTCATTCTGGCCACCAGTCACCGCTCACCTCGCTCCATCGACCTTGACCACTGATCTTCAGCATTACTTCCTACAAATAAAGATGAAGAACAAAGCTGTAACACAGTCACCATTTACACTTGGCATGCAAAGACAAACGGTGACTGACCTTCCTGTGGGAACCATCTCACCTGGTATGGGGCACTCTGCCACAGATTCAATCCATCTGCATCTGAAAGAAAGTGATGACAAAAGTCAAAGTACTGCATCGTAACTTAGCAGCTCCAGACATTTTGTGTTAATCTAGAAATACCATCTTGAGTCCAACTAATCCCTACATTACAAATGTCAAGTCCCCAGGACTTATCCTATTACACCTACACCCAGACTATGTAGCAGGGCAAAGCAGCCCCAGGCCAAACACACAGACACCTGTGACACAGGAGATGACAAACAAGGGGATGCAACAAGGAGAGGAAAGTGTCAGCAAGAAGAATTACCAATGACATGACCTAGATGAGGCCGATGAGGCTCAAAGAACTCTGGCAGAAAAAGACCCTAACAGAAGGACTTATGCCAAGCACTGCAAAGATGGATGCCCGAGGATCATACGGTTGGAATCCTCTACCTATCCTCACATTCTCCCAAGTCCTAATCTGTTATAAGGGACCGTTGCAGTGCACAGCTGTCAATACAGCTCAGAACAAGACTGTAAAAGGTGTCTGACTCAATAGTGCTAAAGAGAGATGCGATTCCGATGCATGTCCGAGCTTGCAAGTCAAAGGTTCAAGGGTACCAGCGTCGGGCCAAGGAACGCAAAGGAGCTGCTGAGGATGATGCCCAGCATTTCTGATAAGCCCCTCAAAGGGGTAAGGCAAAAGACATGTGACACAAGATGCCCATAATAGAGACACAGAACACATAATAGACAAGTGACACAACACGCACCAGGACTGCTCTGCCCTGCGCACCTCAGCACTGCAATCAACAGCGAGGCTTTGCCTTTACGTGGCCTAAGGGCCCCTCTCGTGGACATCCCCATCTCCAAAGCTAATTCAAAGATCCCTCCCACCAAGTCCTGACCCAGCACCCCACTCTCATCCCCCTCCCTGAGGTGTAGCCCTCGACTTAGCTCTCAGATATCCAGGGATGCAAATCCTCATCAGGTGCAAAACAAGGCCACCTCATCATCTGGGAAGTTCCTGCCCTAAGAGGGCTGTTCTCTCTCAGTCTACTACAATAAAGAAAACCAAACATCAGTGCCTGAACTCAGCAGCACATCAGCCAAAACCCAACAATTCTACTACTCACCGGCTCCTGAGAACGCCCCAGTCCTAGGCTCATACTCTGTGGCCACACTCCGAGGCCGACGTCGCAGGGTATCCCTGGGTTAAGGGGAGACAAGGTGATGTGGCATTGCTGAAACTTGAGGGGACCCTCGCTCCTCCCTCCCTCCCCGACTCGCCACAACTCCTCAGCCATTGCCAAAGGCTGCCCAGATAGCACCTTCAAACAGAAAAGGTACAGGCTTCATCGCAGAGCCCTGTAATACTTCTGGAAGGCTCACAGGGACAGGCAGCTCAAGGGTGATAAACTGGCTCCATCAGCTGGTCCATGAGGGGGTTCAGCCCCTGTAGGCATAATACAAGTGGGCCACCTAAAACACACAAATGGATGCTCAGACAATGCATGCTTTGAGCTGCCCCAGAATTTGGCACCCGAGCAATAACTGGTTGCGTCCACTGGTCACTGCTTACCTCACTCACCTGACCTTGACTGCTGATATCCAGGTTTACTTCCTAAAAACAAAGACAAAGAACAGCCCTGCAACATAACCAAAATGAAACACCACCCCTGAAAAGCTGAATGATGACCAACCTTCCCAGGGGAGAAGGGGCAAAACAAAATGGAAAGGCACATGCCCATGTAGTGTCCAAAAGGGTTGCATTGCCGAGATAGGTTCCACCTGAAAGTGCTCGACTGTGACCTCTTTCTGCAAGGGTGTCTGTCATGTTGGAGTAGCAATTTGAATGCTGCAGACCACCTGTAAAACGCAAAAAAAAAAAATCAAAGGCTACTTATAGTTTCATCACTAATACAACAACTCCAGTAGCATCCAGTTCTGTGCTGGAATCAATACTCATCCAGCTCATGGTCCCCCCAGTGCCAATACCCTGCTGTGCCAAGTGCTTCACATCTTCAAAATGAAAATCCCAACAGTGAGGTAAACATAGAGCCCAAAGTCAGGCCGTAGCTTGGACTTCAGGCACTGACCCACCTCGCTGCTGTGCTCCTCTGGTCTCCTCCATTCATATCAGGTTTACATGCTCTCCCTCTGCAAAAGAATTATTTGTCAAAGTTACCCAGACAGACAGGGAAAGCTTAGCCTCTCCCAAGTTCTCATTCCTCAAAGCAAACTGCCTAGGATCCCACAGGAGTGGGCCTTAGGACAAACTACTATGAAACTGCAAGACACCACTGCACCACTCCCACATCTCCACTGAACACCACACAGACTGGCCACAGTCACTCCATCCAAGGCGTGGCTCAGGTGGCTGAGCAAAGCAAAAGGCTCCCTATAAAGTCTCCTTTCTTCTCCACCTAACCCCCCCCCCCCCCCCCCAAGACTACTCTACAGAGCAGAGCAATTCCAGGCTAGACACAAACTCAAACAACACATTATACTACAAGCAGTGTGACATGAGGATGATAAAAAAAGCTCTCAGCAAGAAGAACGATAGCAAGGACAGGGACGACGCCAAAAAAGATAATTGATGGTATGGCAATGGTGGATGAAAGAGGCTCTAAGGAGCAGAAGAAAAGACTGGAACAGTGACCTGTTCTAAGAACTGTCAGTCACAATGATCAAGATGGCTGTGAGAGACAAGGCCACATTTAGAATGCTCCCATATCCTGACAATCTTACAAGCCCCAGGACATTACAGCTCATGGCTGGAAAGGATGGATGGCAGTACAGCCAGGAACAAGGCCTCCAAAGAGATCCAACTCAATGCTTTCAAGATGTGATTCCAAGATGTGGCCAAGCCCACTGGTAAAAGAACAAGTGATATTGGCATCCTACCGAGAAGTACAAAAGTTCAAGAAGCTAGAGATGATGGCCAATGCTTATGATGAGCCCCTTAAGGGTAAAAGGCAGAGAGATCTGATCCAAGGGAAGCCAAAGACACAGAACACACACCGGACAAGACAACACACACTGGAACTGCTCTGCGCTGCACACCCTACAGTTGCAGTCAAAAGTAGGGCTACTCCCTTTAGCTTACCTAAGAAGGCCCTTGGAGAGCATCCCTTTCCCCTACACTACTTTTTAAATCTCTCCCAGCAATTTCCAACCCACTATCCTGCTATCATCCCTTCTCCAGGCCCCAGCCCCCAACTTAGCTTTCAGATGACCAGTGATGAGAATCCACACTGGATGCAAAGGAGTCCACCTCAGCCATCTCCAAAGGCACTGGGATCACCAGGTTGGCCTCTTAGTCAGCTATGACAAAGAAAACCAAAATCAATGCACCAGTGTAGTGGCATACAAGCCAAATCCTAACAAGTCAGCTACTAACTGGGACCCTGCTCCCACTCCCACTCATACTTGCAGTCTTTAACTTACCTATCAGAAGCCTCCATCTCCGATGTCATCTCTGACCCAGGGTAGCTCCCTCTTGCAGCACAATGAACCTGCTGAAAAATTTGGAGTGTAATACTGACACAATCTGGAATTTCAGGAAATTGCAGTGCTTCTAAGAAAAACAAGGCAAAGAAAAAAAAAATACAAAAAGCACCAAGCACCTTAACAACCTTGAACACTCGATCCAAAAATCATGAACTATGCACTCAATGCTATCTTCTTCACAGTGTCTTCAAAGCCTCTATTGCTTTAGATGCCAAAAGCACCTGCTGAAAGAAAGCTGAGAAAACCTGAATGACCCCCCCCCCCCCCCCCATGGAAATAAAAAGACACCCTCAACCCAACCAACCCCACAGAAAGAATGAGCCTCTTTTTACCCAGGGCTGGGGTTAATATACCCCTGGCCGGGCCCGCCTCTCGTTCCCACAATGCCCGGGAAAAGGGAGGAGGCAATTTTACCAGAAGGGATAAAAGCACTGGGAGGAGCTGCAGCTGTTTGGCTGCTCTGCCTTAAATTCCAGGTGAGTAAAGGGCTTTGTAGATGCCTTCTGTTTTACTACAGCTGCATCCACTGAAAGGGTAAAAAAGCTTCTTGTTTTGGCAGCGTAGACACATGAGTTGCATGATTCCTTGTTAAGTTCTGTAATTGTTCATTGGTGGCTATTGAGTCACAGGACTATGGAGGGTGGAGAAGAATAGTAATAATATACATGGTGTAACTCCTGTTGGGGTCTCTAATTAAGGATGTATTCATTATAAATAAAACTGAAAAAATAATGGGCTCTCTGGCAGCAGGAGGGTTTTGTGAGTGCTGGGCTTGCTCCCTTGTGAGAGATTGGGTGCCAGTACCCAGCTAGAAGTGCCCTGAAGTACAGATTTAAATTCTTAAAATGCTGAAAAAGGGGGAGCTTCCTTCAATAGAACCCCTTAAAATGAGAGACTAGGGAGTGTTTGTCTCTACTTAAATAGATGCCATAGCAATAAATGGGTTCTCTCCTCTGAATCCCCTAAAATACTGGAAAAAGAGGGGTTTTCCTTGCTTCAGGTCTCTCCAGTGATGGAAAAAGGGGGATTTCTCCCTCAATTCAAACCCTTATAAAGGAGGGACAACTGGGTTTTCCCTGCAATTTAAACCTTGGGATGATGAAAATGGGGGAGTTATGCTCAATTCCAATCAATAAAATAGCATTGTCAAGGTTTTCCCCTTCTATTTAAACTGGCGAATAATGGAAAATGGGGATTCCCTGTCAAGTGATACCCCTAAGAGCATGGAAAAGGCAGGGTTTTCTTCAACTGATGCCCTTAAAATTGCAGAGGAAGGGGATTCCCCCTCAATTTCAACACAGACAATTATGGAAAAGGAAGTTTTTTTCCCTCCGTTTAAATCCCTTTTCTCCTCATAACCCCCCTTTTTGGGGGGGGGCACTGGGGAAGGGCTGCCAAGATGAAAGGGGAAAGTGGAATGTTTCCCTGGGACCCCACATGCTGCCCTGCCTGCTCAGGTGCTGCCCCTTGGCACGAGGGGTTTTCCCTGGGCATTTTCTGGGAGCAGTGCTCTGTGCCCAGGTGCCTCCGGCTGCTCCCCAGCTCCTGCCGGATGCTCCGACCGTTGTCCCTGGAGGGACACTCGGGATGCCCCCATTGCCCCTCTGGACCAGCAGCTCCCTGCACAGCTGTGCCCGGGGAACCCTCGGAGAGCGGCCTCTGGCAGGAGCCGCCCCCTCCTCATCCTGGCCGCTCACACCTGGGGCTGCTGCGGGCTGTGGGGTCAGCGGCGTCGGGGGCGGGCGGGAGGCGCGTGGGCGCCGGCCAGCAGGCATCGGCGGGGACACCTCCGTGCCGCGCGCGCCGCGCCTCTCCCACGAGAGGTCCCCGCGCCCCGCGGTGCCGTGCCGGGCTCTCGTTCCCCCCCCCCCCCCCCCGCGCCGCCGCCGCCCCCCGCTCCCTCCGGCCCGGGGAGCTGCAGGAAAACGCAAAAGCATCGAGGAAGAGCGGGCACCGGAGCTGCCCGAGCCATCGGCTTGCCCGAAGGGCGGCGGCTGCCCGCAGCCGGGAGCAGCCACCAAGGATGGAGCTGCTGTTTGCCGGGAGGTGAGAGCTGGGGGCAGCCGGAGCCGGAGGCAGGCTTTCCCCGGCAGGAGGGGCCGGGAGGATTTCAGCTCGCAGCGGCTCTCGGTGGGTGCTGGATGGAGCCCGGGCTGAGCCAGGTGGCCGGTGCGGGTGCTGTTCCTGTCCCCAGGCGCCGATGAAATGGCAGCTCGGAGCAGCCTCGTGTGTCTGTGTGGAAGCAGCTCCGATGCTGGCAGCCAAATCAAATCAAATTGCTGTCAGATTTGTATTAAATGTGGTGTTTAAATCTGGGACTGCTCAGCTCCCCGGGTGGGAAAGTGCTTGGAGTAGCCAAGCTGAGCCGTTGTTGAGAATTCCAAGCATTGTGTCTTTACTCTCCTTAATACAGCGTTTAAATAATTGATACTTGATGGAGACAGTATCAGGGGGATTTGTTAGAGGGGCAGGGATGTTTTTTCACCTTGCAGTGTGTTGGGATAGTCAAGACTCCTTATGTCAAAATTAATTGATCTTCCTTCTTTTCCTTTTTTTTCCTTTCTAGGTTGTGGCTGAGTGGGAAGAATATTTCGGATAAAGAAATGAAATACACGAGGGAAGCTTCGCGTTCCCGTGGAGATGCTTTAGGCGCGTGCAGCTTCTGAGCTGCACCGAAACTTGAGGCTCCCACAGAAGCTTCCTGGTAAGCCTGAGTGGGTTTACTGCATGGGGGTTCCAGTCACTGCTGGACATACTCTGAAGTCCTGGGAAAACATGGAACAATAGCTCTGAGTGGAAAAAATATATGCTCAGCATTCTCTAGGGAAAATTATAGTTGGCCTGTAAGTGTACCCCCACGTCTGCATTGGTTAAAAAGTCAGTCCCACACACTTTCCTGGCTGGTGTGAAGTTGTATAGTTCATCAGATCTGATCCAGTGTGTAAAGAAATGTTTACTGTGGACTTTCAGGAGATTATCAGCAGTCCTGGGGAGGCTGCTGAACTTGATCTCCCTGGATTGACAGAATGAATCCACATAGGATGCAGAGCAGGATGTGGTTTCTCAAACAGAATAGTGACATTCTCGAAGGAGGCTACAAGCAAAGGGAATCTTAATTTTAGTTATTGAACACAGAAACATTTATATCTGCTTATGCAACTCTTAGAAGGGAAGAACATGGCCATTCTGTGCAGTCCTATGTGGAAGTGTACTGGCTCAAATTGTCTTTCAAACAGCCAAGTGGCACCGGGTGTCACCTGGAAAAATTAAGTACTGGGGACACTTTACACTCATAAATGGCCTGACCTTGTGTACATGGAAATCAAGGGACTTCCGTAATGTTAGAATGGGTCTCAAATGATGGGTTTTTGCAGATTAGCAATCTATCCAAGGAATGATATCATAAAATTTTGTCTAGCAAAACCTGCTGCCAACATTTAAAAATATCTACCAAATGCTATTCCCGTTAAAACAGTCTTGTTAAAATTGTCTGTTCCAAACAGAACAAGATTTTACTATTCTTGGTGATGTCGTTTTCCTCCTCAGATTTCTGTGAAAGCATGTGTTTCACAAGGCATATCAAAGTTGTCTCATGGGCAAAAACATGTAAACATCAAGCGTGTCATTTTCTTGAAATCCCCTGTAAAATGGCTCGCCACGCTGCCTTAACCATTCAGAAGCATAAGAGGAAAAAAGGAATTTGCAGGCACTCCAAGGCTGGGTCTGTGGGAGATCTGAGATGAGCCTGTGGCTCTGCAGTCACCCATCAAGAAGTCACCCAAATGTGCTTTTTATCTTGCAGTTTCCACATTTGGGAGGCAACTACTGCGTAAAGGATCTGGGTTCTGCTAATGAAAAATATATCACAAGGTCCGTGTGTGGCTGGGTTGGTTCCATAGTTCCAGCCGTACCTGCTGTTGTGATACATAATCCCAGTTCATACTCCTGGGAAGAGTTTCCTGCAGCAGTGCAGGTGGGAAGTTTCTCTCTTGCACTGGCTCCACATTGAGCTCTTTCTTCTTAATGGAGCCAGTGCACTGAAGGAGAACAAGCTCGCTTCTTCCTTGCCTGGTTGTTCAGGGTGAATCATTAACCAAGCACTTGAGTGACAAACCAAAATTGTTTGTTGAGTGCCTTCTGCAGTCTGCACGGACAGTTTGCCTTCTGCAGGAGGTACGGTTTTCTTCTCTCACGGAATGAAAGCACCACAGACCCCCTCTGCTCACCGCTGTGCTTTAACCAGACCTGAAGTATGTACATAATAATACATAGATCTATATCTATCTACGTACATATATGTACTGAAGTATATAATCTATCTATCTATAGAACTTCTTTATATGTATAGAAGTTCTGTGTTGCTCCTGCTTTATGCATGAGGAAAGGGCATACATATAATGAAGAAAGAAGTTAACTTTTCCTTGTACTCTTCCTTTGTAGCCTGTTGAGGCTTTTGGTGAGAGGAATTATATCTTTTTCCTAGCAGCACTTAATGAACTGAAATCATTCTCCAGGATGATGATGACATGCCAGTTCTCGGTATATGGATATGAGTCCTGAGATCCCACACACGGATACACAGAAGGACTGCATAATGTGCTGAAGATGGGGAGAAGGTATGCTTGGGTGAAAGGTGGGACTGTTTCTTCTAATGGCTGCTTACATCCAACAGCAAATACTGATTTCTCCCTTTTTAATGCAAGAGCATTTATCTGCCAGTGTTCAAACTGCATTTCCATGACATAAGAAGAGTTGTCTGGATAATTAACTAATACAGTTAAAACACATCAGTTTGAGCAGATGTTCTTGTCTGTGCTTTTAACGTGAATGGCCTTGATTTTGCAGCAAAGTCCGAGAGATGGCACCTGAATGCAAGGGTTTGGGTTTGTGAAGCTTTGCAGAATGATGGCCTATATTTATATTTCTTTCATAAACTCCCCATAAGCTGCACACAAACCTCGTTTAGAGAGTTTTACTGAGACAGCAGATTCAAGCCTTCGTTATTAGGGGACGTCTGCAATGCCATTGTCTGCTTGACATTAATTCTTCCAGCTGTGCATCGATGTATTGTAATGGCCCTGGTTTTTTTGGTCGCAGTTTGTTTCCTGCAGTGCCCTCGTGCCTGCGCAGCACTCGTGATGCTGACGTTGACCCTGGGCTGTGTGGCAGATGGGGCTGTCCCGTATCCGAAAGTTACAGGAATGTATGTAGGCGTCAGATGGAATGCTGGTCTCTCCGCTCACCCTTGGCTCTGTAATTTCGTCATCCAGCCATGGAGGACCTGTGCAGCCATAACTGGCCAAGGCAGTGGGTGAGCACAAGCTGCAGCTCTGCAGGAGATCAGGGACCTCTTGCCCACAGCAGAAACAGCAAGTAACTGCAGTTCTCAGAACTCGTTACTGTGCCCTTAACTGCAGTATTTCCCTGCTCTGTAATCTGGCCAAAGGTAGGTAGGTTTTGATAGGGATAGACACATTTCTACCACAAAGGTCACCTCTCTGCCAGATTTCAAAATTTCCCTTCCGAAGCTAGAGATCCTCATATAAAAGGTTGCCTGAATTTAGGTAGTGTGTGCCAAGCAGTTTATTTTTCCTTTAATAATATTCCTGGAAATAGCGGAACTGTTTTGGCTAAAGCAGATGCTGAACTGTTCAGAATGAAATTCTCAGAGCTGAAATCTGGCGAAGCAGAGTAACGTGCCCTTTTGTTAACCCTGGGGAAGGCTGAGCACCGTGGCAGCAGGGAGGGGAGGTGGCACTGCTGGTCGGCAAACCAAGGAAACCAAGGAGCGCTGCTTTTAGCAAACTGCCAGCTTGAAGCCAGTGAGGAACATCCTTGGGCTCCTGCACTCTGTGTTTTTATGTTCACCTTAAATAATGAACAGAGAAACCCAGAGGCACCAGTGATGCTTCCAGCTACCTTGAACTGCTTAAATAGGTAGTTTTAATCACCCAGGCTCCGTTCTCTCCACCTGTATTGCTCCTGGGCTTAAGGCTGGATGTATCTATGGAATCTCTAGTTATGTATTGGAGTTTGGCCTGAAGTAATTTGTGTTGCCGACTTGGTACTCTTTCCCCACCCTGGAAGTCTATCTGCAGAACCCCTCTGTGCCAGGCAAGAGAGTCCCCCATAGATGTTTCACTATACAGTTACATCTTTTGGGTTAAAGCCTTACAGGGCTATCATGTGAATGAGGACAAAGCTCTGTTTTTCTTCTTTGCTCTCTGCCCTGTCTTCTTTCTCTGTATTTTAGGACCCAAGTAACAGGGACATATAGCTCCTGTTCTGCTTCCTGGTTGTGTCACTGAAACTGCAGGAAAAACAAAAAGCCCTCCAACAACATTTTTAATGTTAGAGAGTCAAGGCACTACTTTCTTCTCTGGCCAGGATGTACCACAGAAATCATCTCATCCGCACATAGCCCGGGTGTGCAGAGAATCATTCCATGACACATGATCTTTACTAGAATTTTCAGATCTTTTTTGCAGTCAAAACTCACAGAAACGAATTGGGTCAGTGTTCATTGGTCTCAAGTTGTGTAGTTCCTAGTATCTGCTCTCCTATTAGATCCGGATTTCTTCGCTTCTGATGTTAATTAGATCTTCATTGCTTGAATTTCTTATCAGTCTTTGCCGGAGGCAGAGTCTGGGGTAGATGTTCCTAGATGGCCACTGACGTTCTGTTGGTTCTGTTGATGTTCCATCGATGGCTTTATCTTGTTGGGGCTACTCCCAGTCTGTTGAAATGCTAAGCCCATCAGGCCTCACCTAGAGAAACAATGCCCTGGAAAGAAGCTTCAGTTCCCTTCCCCTGGGGCAAAGATGAGCAAACCTGGCTAAAGTTATAGATAAAAGATTTTTAAACTGGTATGTTTTCCAACAGTTGTATATAATGCTTTATTACATAAACGGGCTGGGAAAAGCTCTGGTACCCCTGACCAAGCTGGTTTTGTCTCAGACAGTGCTGTTATTTTGGGGCTAGACATGAAGCTGCCGTCTCTGGACTTGAAAATGAATATAGGAATGACTGAACAAACAAACGTGGTACACTCTTAAAAAATTGTGTGCCCATTGACCAAGCTGGATTACCATGCTCTTTCCAAATTCTTGCCGTGCAAGTTCTTCCATGCCCTCACTTGCAACTCAAACTTTTTTTTGTTTTGTTTTGTTTTAAATGATACTGGTACCAGAGCACGGGCACAGCACTTCTATGAGTTGCAGAGCTATGAATATCTCTTTTTATGGATACAGTGTGTGCATGCTGTGGCTTTGGGCACAGGGTATGTCAGTGCTAGTGCGAGACTGATAATAGCCTCTAAAGATCATTTGAGAAGTTGCTTACCTTTCCCCAGGGAACAGGACACGTCTTTGTATTTCCACCTTCAGATACACAACCCACTTGTGGGCTTGACTGCATAGCAAATAGTGTGAGAGTCATCCTTGCTTATGTGTATTTTTTTTTTTCCCCCTCTCCTTTATGTTTTGCTTTGCCCTCTCGTTTGCTTTCTGCCTGTTTTCTCTGAGGCTAGTGATTTCTTGGCAAGTTATTGTTCATAATCAAAGAAAGGTAGTGGGCAAGCAGCAACTGCTGTCTCAGGTAGCCCAAGCTGACCCTGCCACTGCTTTGGCAGGAGAAAGAAGCTTCTTTGGGAGGAGCACAGCTCTCCTGGGCTTTGTGCACACAAGGGCTGCTCAGAGCAGCCCCTTGACCCCATGCTGGCTCTGTGAGCTCTGCCACTTACTGGTAACAGTGATGGCAGTTTGTGTTGAGGCTTTGTTCTCTGCTCCCCAGAGAGAAACATTCAACTGCAGAGTGACTAAGTGGCTTTTCAAAGGCTACATGATGATTCAGTGAATGAACAACAACCCCCAGCAGCTCCAGGCCCCCTTCTCTCTGCAGAACAATGCCTTTCTCCCTGTATGAAGATGTGCACGTAGGATAGGTTGCATACAGAGTTATGTATTTCAAAAGAAATTTGAATATTAATCTTTATATTGTAGTGATGCCACTGTCCTCTAGGCTCTGTAAATAGCAGCACCACAACAATGTGAATGATTCCTTTTATGCAAAACCCTGGCCAGTGAAATAGCTTGTCAATACGAAATAAAATTGCTGCACAAAGGTTTGACAGCTACCTTCATTATATATGTCAATCAAAAGATCCTAAAAGCTTTATTGTCCCTGTACAGAGTCTGAACAATATGCTAGCCCAATATGCCTCAAAGCTATGTTCCCTCTACTCCTTTCATTTAAAAAATAGCCACCAATAACTTTTGACAAAGAGTCTGAGAAAACTGCATGAGCAGCAAGGAAATCTTAGATTTTCTTGGGGATCTGTGGGCTGGAGCCTTCCACTCACTGGGCTCTGTCACATGTCACGGTAGATGAGATCTGGTCAGAAACACGGAGCCCTAAAGTTACTCTACAAAACCCAGGCTGGCTGGGGTCGTGGGGAGGGCATGGGGAATTAGGGAGGAAAACTTATGCTGAATATGAACTACTTAAATAATTTTGGGTTAAGGCTTTTTGTTGCTTTCCCAGGTATGGGACATTCAAGCTCCTCTGTCGCAGGTCTCCCCCAGGTTAGGCTGGGCCTGTCTTGATGAGCTCTTGCTCTCATCAGAGCCCACCCTACAGCTTGGGAGTGTGAGGCGTGCGGATTTCGGCTGGATTCCCTTTTTCCATCGCGCTCGGTCCTGCGAAGCCCAGCTGTCACTTAGGGCTCGAGGTGCTGTAAGCGGGGCCGGGGTCGGGCGGGAGCGGGGCTGTGTCCCGGGAGGCGGGTCCGGCGGCCGGTGCTCCCGCACGGGCGGTGGGGCCCAGGCCGGGCCCTGCCGGGAGCGAGGGCCCGGCAGCCGCAGCGCTGCGAGCCCAGCGCGGCCCCGCGGCCGCGAGAGGGAGCGGCCGGCGCGCCCCGCTCCTGCCCGGCCCTCACACAGGCCGCCGGAGCCTCCCCGGGAGGGACGGACCCCGCGCCTTCGCTCGGCCCTGCTGAGGCCGCATCTGGAGTGCTGTGTGCAGTTCTGGGCTCCTCAGGACAGGAGAGACATGGAGCCTCTGGAGAGGGTCCAGCTTAGAGTGACAAAGATGATTAAGGAGAATCTCATGTGTGAGGAAAGGCAGAGGGTGCTGGCCCTGGTCAGCCTCGAGAAGAGATGACAGAGAGGGAACCTCATCAAAGTCTATCAGTATCTGAAGGGAGAGTGCCAAGAGGATGGAGCCAGGCTCTGCTTGGGTTTTGCCCAACGATAGTACAAAAGGCAGCGGGCAGAAACTGATGTACACGAGCAAGAACTTTACTGTGTGGATGCCCAAGCACTGGAACAGATTGCCTAGAGAAGTTGTGGAGTCTCCCTCTTTGGAGGTATTCAGAAGGTATCTGGACACAATCCTCAATAAGCTGCTTTGGGGGACCCTTGCATGTCTGGGAACTAGGTGACCTCCAGTGGTCCCTTTCCAATCTTTAACCATTCTGTGAAAGTGTGACATTGTAATCTTGTGCCATGACAGAGCAGACTAAATCTGGTTTATGAGGGTGTCATAACTTCTTTGTTCTGGGCTGTAGCTTAAGTTAAGTTTCACAATTCAAAATATCCTGGAGGTTGGTTGTTTCCTCTAAGCCCTCAGCTTGGTTCTTAGCATGTGCTGGTGCGTGGCTTTGCTCTCAGACCTGGTCATGGGCAGTGCAGCAGCAGTACCTCAGGAGGTTACTTCCTGCATGCGTATCTGCCTGTGCCTTTCTGACAGCTGCTTTTGGGATGAGCTGCTGCTCTTGGCCTGTGCTAAAGGGCTGACCTAAAAGTGTAAAGAATAGCCTTGCTCTTGTGTTTGGGAGCGAACCATGGGGATGCTCTGTGAGGATGCATGCAGAGGAGATATTGCAACAGGACTGCTGATCACGACAACTAGTGCTGGTGAAGAAACCGGTAAAATGGAAACTTTTAAAGAATTGAGGTGTTAATTCATGTGCTGAGAAAGCTGTGCTGCCCACTTACCATCCCAAAAACTGTGTGACGTTTCCCTGAGGTGCACTGCTTGCTGCTGCATCATGGCCGTGTCTTTGATCACAGGCAAAATTAAGCATGCTTTTGTCATCAGTAGACTCCACAAGTAGTTTCAAGATACATGGGAGTATATGGGAGTAAAAAGACATAGACTGACACTTCTCACAGTGTTGAAGTTTACATGGTGTGGTGTGTTCTCTCCCCATGCAGCATTGCCCTCCTGTACAGAGCCCTTTTATTCATGTTTTAAAGAATTACCACTGTTGTGGCAATGGCATAGAAGTTGTTTCGGTGCAATTTGTGGCGAGCACCAAATATTGTGCAACAGAATGTCTGTTATCTGTGACAACAGCTGCCTTTCATAACTACCTTTGATTTCAGGTGTGTAAGACTGGACTAAGCTGAACATAGGTGGTGCTGACAGGATGCAAAAGGCTTTCTGTAAGCAGAGTGGGCTGTGCTTTTCTCGCTAGTCCACCTCTGGCCAAGGACGTACTTTGTAGTGTGTGGGTGCAATGGTCAGGACACTGCAAACACTTTTGCTCCTGTGGTAAGGCTAGGAGCTTGGTGTTGTACATGGGGAAAAAAAAGCCTACACAAGTCTGAAGCTTCTGCTGTGAGCACCACTGCTTCATCTTGTTATTCTGGCCCTAAAGGAAACCCTCCTGAAGGAATGCTGTACCCAGCCCTTCTGTTTCTGTGAACAGGAGGTAGCGGTGGCTTCCCAGGGGGAATAAACCAGGCTTTGGTGCTTGCCTGTCTTACTTCTCTGCCTTGTGGGAAAATGTTATGAATCCCTCTGTTTGGGTGATTGCTCACGCTTCTGCACCCTCAGACTTCATCTGTCAACTTTTAGCAGTTTATTATGCACTGATGCTGGGATGGCTCTTGCCAGCTAGGAACTGTTTTCCAGTGTCACTCCCTTGTAGTTGGCATGTGGAACTGCTGTGGCATTTTCTCGATGTTTAATGTGACCTAATTGTGTACTTCCACTGTCTGGGAGGATCAGCTCTCCTGGTGTGACAGTTGCCATAAAATCAGCGGTGCGTCTCTGGCATTTGCAGCTGGGTGCAAGGCACAAGTTCCTTGATTTTGCTGCATCAGCCCAGTGAAACATTGCGGGGCTGTGTGTGCAGCCAACTGCCTTTTGTTACGCCTGGTAACAGCTTGGCAATATTAAAAAAAATGTAGCCTCCAGCTGTTTAATTCGCTCTAGGGAAATAAAAAGGCTTCCTAATAATCTTCATATTTACTTGGCACGTTTGGTTTGAAAGCAGATGGGTTGATTTACGAGATAAATGACAAAGCAAGAGAAGAAGAAGTGTGTCAGTGGCTTTACCATTAGAGAGGAAGGCATTTCTGATATGTGGTTAATCACGATGAACCGTTCTAGGTTTTGGGTTTTTTTTTTTTTACGAGTCAGCTTCTTGGACCTTCTGCCCGCCAGCTTGCTCAGCCAACTAATTCCCTCCGTGCCCATTGTCACCTCCCCCTATGACCTACAGGTAGGGGAAGGTGCAGAGCTGTAATGAAGGAGAGGGGCTGAGGTGGCCATTCCTTCTCAGTTGTGCCTTCTTTGCCCACTCCAAACTTGTGCAGGAGCCTCCCCGTTGCAGCACTCGCCCCCTCCCTGTGGCCAGACCAATAAGTGCCTATGTCCTTTTGGATGGGCTGGGAAAGGGTCCTTCCTGAGGCACTGCTGCTTGAGGCACTGAGCAGAGCTAGGTTCTCCAAGCAGGCTGGTGCTGAGGCTGTGCCCTCCCTGCCAGAGCCATGCACCCGTCTGCCCTGGCAGGCAGCTGGCAAGTTGTGAAATATGGTTCAGCACTTTTTTTTTTAATATTAAATTGTGCAGCTGTCTTGGAAAGGATTAGAAATCAGTTCTGGAAAAGACTACAGTAGATTTTAGTGAAGAATTCTGCTGTGTCCTTAATGATTGATAAGCATCAGGATATAAGGACACCATGTTAACCCTTCAGCAGCGAGGAAGATTACAAATAATCTAATAAATGACATTCGCAAATTTTCAGATGGAGTAGGTTTAGTTGCAAGTTCTGCGACTTAGAAGTGAGGAAATATCAGAAATAAGGTTTCTGCTTATTATTTTGTATGTCAGATAGCGTGTTTGGTGAGGCAACTGGGTTAGATGAACACTGTATGTCCCCTTTAACTGAAAGACACCATTCTACATTTCTGGTGGCACAGGCCTCTCCTAAGTGGTCCCAGATTTGCTTACCACCCCTGCCCTGGTTGCTCTCACCACCTTTCACTAGCGGGTTTTGCTCAGGGGATGAATCAGGGGCAGGTTCATGCCCACAAGGCTCCTGCTCTATGGCCCCAGGGCCAGGCAAGGCTGCAGGAGCACTGTGGAGGGGTTACTGGTTTTGGCAGCTGAATGGTGTCAGGAAAAGCAGCTTCCCTCCCTGCCACGTGTTTCCAGAGGGCTGCTGAATAAGTCAGGGAAGCCAAAGCAAGGCTCCTTTCTGGGCTCAGAAACCTCTGTGCTAGAAGAACCCGTCCCTGCCAGCTAGGGCCCCCCTTGTCCTGCCCATGGTGTGGGTAAGTCACAGGCTCCTCTTCTCTGTGCTGGGATGAACTGCCATGGGAATGCCATTGCCAGCAGCCTGGTGTGCTGGAAAAAGGGAGAAGGGAAGAGGGAATGTGGTGCCAGAGCTGCGTGCCATCGGGTTGTGTTTCCCTCTGAGGACAGAGGGTGTCTGGGCCGAGGTGAGATTGCTGGGAGTGCTTGGATGAGCTGTGCAGGAGACAGGGAGCTCGGGATTGCAGCTGCTGCTGGAACCATTGCCTTAGGTCTGCTTAGTCAGTGTCTGTGTGAAGCGGGACTTGCGCTGGAGAGGTGCTGTCGGGAACAAAGGACGGAGTAAATCCTCTCTGGGGATGTGCAGGGAGGGACTGAGTTGCAGGGAAGGAGAGTATTTCTAAGCCGTATCAATATTTCCCTGAACCTGGGGCTGGAGCAGTGAGGGGGGTGCTTGGGTTTGGCCTGGGCCTGTCAGGAAGAGCCATAAACGAGCCAGCCGAGGCCCTGAACCCTCCCTCCCTGGATGTTTGAAACGCTTCCACAGAAAGCCAAGGCAGTCATGATTGCAGAGGACAAGTTGTAGGCAACTGCTTACGATCCGTGGGGAGTTTCCTGTGGAATTACCAGTCAGAGAGTGCATGCAAGCAGAGCACATCTTTTGGCTTTTTCCGGTCTGTCACCTCCTGTCTGGCTCTAGAGAGTTTTGTGCGCTCCCGTTCAGGAGGCAGCGTGTTTTCAGCTGGAAATTTGGGGTGGTTTTGTTTCCTCAGGGTCTGGGGTCTTTCCTGAGAGAATCAGCCCTCCCATAAATCCCCCGGGTCGTTCTACACAGCTGCTTTGGCCGTGGCTCAGAGAGAGAGAAGGGAAATGACTTTTTAGGGTGTTGAAATTTCTCCAGGCAGGAGTGGGAGGTCGTCTTGCCCCTCCCCAGAGCCCTGCAGGCGCATGGGAGTAGCTCAGTGCCGGCGCAGCTCTCTGAGCAATAACAACGCTTGGGAGGTTCGAGTGTTGATAACAGCTCTCCTGTCTCCTGGGGCCCAAGGTTCGGTCTCACGGTCCCGGACCGGTGAGGGAGAGAAGGAACTTGTGCTATTCCTGGAAAAGCTTCTGTTATTCCTTGTGCAGCCTTTTAATTCTGTGTTCTGATGGACTGTCCGCTGTCTTTCTAACAGGACTTGTCAGAGATTCAGATTTAGGAATTGAATTTGGGTCCGTTCACTTCAGGATCTTGCCAAGCCTGAAGGCCTGGGGTGATGACTGCTCTCAGCGAGGGCTCTTTATGAATCCTCTGTCAGATTTCCCTCAGTGCTGGGCAGAAAAGGCGAGGGTTTGGATCAGGAATTCTGCAAGCAGGGCCTGTGTGACCGTTGGCTTCTTGTGTGTGTGTGTGCATCAGTGAGCCAAAATCAAGAGCTCAGGTTGGTTTGGTTTTACGAACTTAGAGTAACTCTAAAAAAAAGTAATCAACTTTTTCTTCTTTTTTAATTTAGGTGCTGGAATTGCCTCTCTGGATGTGTGCTGAGCTCTCGCTGCTGTGGACTGTGCAGCCTTAATTGCTGCAGGTTCCTGTTCTTCTCACCAGCTCAAAGTACACGTGGGGTTTTTTCCCCTTCTATATAGAGCTGTTGAGTTTGGTGATTTTCCTGAATTGAGGATATTGAAGGTCGAGAAGGAAGATTTGTCTCTTCTTGTGCTTTTCTGTTGTTATTTTTAGCACCTGCTCACCATCTGGACATGGTTGGAATACTGGAAACATAAAAGTTTTTAGATTCAGTGCTTTATGCAAACCCAGGTTTTTTATCTTTTTTTTTTTTTTTGAAAGGTCTCCATTTGTCTGGGCACTGTTCCTGGTAGTTTGATGTAGAAAAGGTCACGTGAACAGCAGGGAGCAGTGAGCACTTGGAAGGGGGGGTGCAGGTATTTCATCCAGGGTGGGGCAGTGAATGTGGCCTAGGAACAGCTCTCTGGTCAAGTGAGCAGCAGAGGAACTGAAGGATGCTCTTCCCCAGCAGAGCTGCTGCTTTGTGCTCTGGGGCAGCGCTGCCGCTGCTGGGCTTCCTCGGGGAAAACAGCTCCTTTAGGATTTGCTTTGCTGCAAAGGTTTCCCTGAGCTGGGTGTCTGCAAGAGGCATCGGGATACCAGTGTCAGGAGTTTTCCATGGCTGTTGTACACAGCACATTCCGGGCAATTTGCGAGCATGAGGCAGAGCAAAATGGGTGCAATTGGACTCTGCAAATGCAGTTCAGGCAGACGTTGATCTTTTAACTTTTCCATGGCAGGTGCGAATTCTTGGGCATTTGTGAGTCTGCCTTGACGTGCAGGGATTGAAGGTTTTAGGTCTGGAATTGTTTGCTCAGCTTGCTCCAAGGCATGGTGTACTTTTGGAAGTGCCACACGCCTCCCAGGACCAAGGAGCTGCTGGCTGGGTGCCTGGGAACTGGGAGCCACTGGGAGGGCTGGGGGTGACACCTGGAGATGGGCTGGGGAAGCCTCAACTGGGATATTTTCCCCCCTGACGTTGGGTACCGAGGCACTAGGAAAATCCAGGTGTTGGGGAAGATGAAACAGGAAAGCCTTATAAATATGATTGCCTGACAAAAGATTTTGGGAATATGAAAACTATAAGCGACATCGAAATGAAAGCCACCTTTTGAAATACCAAGTCTTAGTTACTGAACAACTGGAAAACAATGGTATGGCTGACTGAAGGTAATCCCCTCTTGATTGAACAATACCCTCTGCTTGCAGGCAGGTCCAAGGGTCAGAGCAGACTCTACTAGCTCAGCAGAAGGGGTCCAAAGAGTAGTTTTTAGAAGTTAAGATGTAACACTCTATGGTAATATAAGAACTCTTATAGGCTGTATGTAAATGCTATAGGATTTGTATCTTGTATTAGATCGGTTAGTGACAATTAGAATATTCAGTACAGAAGATGATTTATTGTATTGTAACCAGGACTTCAGACACTCTTACTATACTCTACACACATTCTCTCTCACTACTTCTTCACCTTCATTCCTCTCTCTCCCTCTCTTTACTTACCCGCTTACTCTCTTGCTCTCTTGGGCCTGCTCAGAGCTGCCAGCTGCAGCTCTAAGCAGTGCCCCTGTACCCACGCCCTTTGCAATAAACCGCGTGTTCCAAGATCTGACTGCAGAGATCTCTCGTCACCGTCCCGACCGTCCGAACCCGCACCGAGCACCCCCCAGGCAAAGCTCCCACATCCAGGACTCCAGGATGTTTGAGTGTATCTCAAGGTACACCTGGACCTTTGCCCTGTGGCGCTCTTGAGTTTCTGTTGACTTGCCTGAATTGAGGCTACTGAGGGCGGTGGAAGATAATTTGTCTTGTTTTGTGCTTCTCTGTTGTGAGTTTTGCCTTTCAGGCTTTTCAGCTACTTTTTAAACTCAGAGTAAAAACAACCTGCTGCGCTGGCTGGGGATGTTTTCCCTCCCGGCTGGGTTTTTTTATCTGGGACCCGGCCGGTCTGTGAGGTGCCGTTCATCGCCAGGGTTTGGGTGCCGACCGTGCCGGGGATTTGTCAGGCGGGATGATTTTGGGGCTCCCGGGAACCGCGTTCCCATGGGGTGCTCTCGAGACGAGAGCGAGGGTGGGTTTGTGTGTCAGCTGAAGGAGGTGTGTGGTGGATGAATGTTTTGTTCTCCCTGTGCTGCTGTTGTTTTGGGTTTCCTGGAACAATAAAATGGAATGAATTTTCCAGAAATAGAACAATTGTTACATTGTACTGATAGGGGGTTGGCTTGTGTTGCTCTGTGTTGGTGTTTGCTGCTGCACTTGCACATATTGCTCTGTATGTCAATTGGACTTTGACCAGTGTGCATATGGATTGTATTTGTGCTTGTGTACATTGTTGTTTCCACTTGCTTTGCCGAAGTGTAAATAAAAAACCCTCGTTCAATCAAGTTGAATAAACCCTAATAAAGATACCCCCCTCCTCCCTTTTGGTTGCTTTCTTCCTTTGGTGTGGTTTAGTAATTTTTTTGCCGTATTTCTTGCTTTGCTACTCTGCTTTGCTTTACTTTTCAGTCTATTCCTCACTTGACTTTTTCTAACTCTTTATCTTTTTCTTGCTGTTTAACTGTTTCTGGATGTCTCTGTCACTCTATTTCTCAGTTTCTCTTTTTCTCTTCAACACTAATTCTCTTTTACACTCGATTTCTTTTTCTCTCAAACCCTATTCTTCTGTTTCTCTATTCCTTTTTCTCTCTATTTTTCTTTCTCTTTCTTTCTGACTCTTTCTTTCTCTCTGACTTTATTTCTCTCTTTCTGACTTTCTTTCTTTCTCTCGGACTTTCTTTCTTTCTCTCTGACTGACTTTCTTTCTCTCTCTCTCTCTGACTTTGATTTTCGAACTACCTTTCTCACCTTCCCTCCTTTGTTCATTTTTACCTTTCTACCTTTGTTTGTTTCTGTAGCAGCTTGGAATAAAACAAGAGACCACTCTTTCTTCAGGCACGATCTGCCCCAGGCTTTGTGTTTCTATTTTGGGAAAGTTTTAAGAGTTTTGGGAATGGGCACAGGGAAAGACAAAACAGATCCATGCCCACAGACTGGTCAGGGCAGACTCTCTGCCCCTTCTGGGCCACTGACTCAAACATGAAACCCCCCAGCTTTCTGGGAGGTGAAGGAAGAACAGTCACACCTGGTGCTTCTACCTGTAGCCATTTGCCTGCTCTGCATCTTTCCCAGGAGAGCAGAAGGCCCTTAGCAAAGTGAAGATCAATGGAACAAGTTGCTCTTCCACACAGGACTCTCGTTAAGGCTGGAATGGCTGCTGCCAGCCTCTGCACTTTCTGCCTCCCCAACTTCCTACCTTTGTTCATTTCTACCTTTCTATTTTTCTACCTTTGTTGCTTTCTACCTTTCTCAATTTCTAACTTGATACGTTTGTTTGTTTCTACCATTCAAACTTTCTATCTTTCCATCTTTCTTCATTTCCAACTTTCTGCATTTCTACCTTTGTGCATTTGTTCATTTCTACCCTTCTGACCTTCTGCCTTTCTACCTTTTTTGTTTCTACTTTTATGACTTTGTACCACCTAAGTTTTCTCTCTTTTTACCTTTGTTCATTTTTACTTTTGTTAGTTTCGAACTTTACATCTCTGACTTTCTCTCTTTGTTTGTTTCTAACTTTCTAGATTTGTCCCTTTCTGCCTTTGTTTGGAACTTTGAAACTTTATACCTTTGTTTTTCTCCCCATTTTTACCTTTCTAACTTTGTTTTGAACACTCTACATTTCTAACTTTGTGCCTTTCTAAATTTGTGTTTTACTTTCTGACTTTTACCTTTCTAACTTTGTTTCTAACCTTCTTGTTAGAGTGAAGGCTCCTCTGGCCTCAGGCCCAGAGGGAAGCCAAAGCACTAGGTTTGAATTAAAACCTTTGGACAAGCTGACATCCATGGAGCCACACCGAAGTGAAATAGAAATACAGATTTTTAACTTTTAGTAGAAATAGATGCTAAGTGCCTTAAACCTGAAAAAGCTGTAGCAGAGATCTTAAACACAGCTCTTGCTGCAGCAGTGTTACCTTTTCACAGAATTCTTTACTTTAGACAAAATCTAGATAGAATTACACTGTTCACATGTTTTAGATGGAGTGTTCACATAAACCATAAGAGCTGATAGAAACTGTATGTGCAAATCTGTGTAATACAGATGTAACACTTGTGTGAGGCTTACGAGTGTTAGAGCAGGATGGGTTAAGAAAACGAAAACTCGAATCATGTGTTAATCTTATTGGTCAATTAACAAATAGAATCCACACTTCTGTAAGAAAAAAATAGAGTGTATGGAGCATATAGAAGAAGCAGGTTTTGCCTGTTGCTGCTGCTTGGCTTTATCATGTAACCCCATTCGAACTCTGCCTTCAAGACAGCTGTGAGACTGTGAAATAAAGAACTCAGCAGAACAGCAGCCTCCTCTGCTCTTTCACCCTGGTCCGAGAAGGAGGGGTACCCTGTCAAAGGCTCAACACCTTCTGCCTTTGTGACTTTGTTTCTAAATTTCTACCTTTCTAATTTTGTTTGTTTCTACTTTTTTTTTGTTTCTTTGTTTTTAACTTTCAACCTTTCTCCCTTTAGAAATTTGTTTGTTTCTTGTATTTTACCTCTTTGATTGTTTCTAAATTTATGCTGTTGTAACTTTGTTTCTAACTTTCTACTTTTTAAATTTCATTTGTTTTTAACTTTTTATCATTCCTCCCAGCGGGGGATGTGTGCAGAATACCAAAACGTGTTAAGTTCTTCTTTTATGCATCAATAGACAAATGCTACTGATTTAGATGTAAATTCATTTTGAAATGAGCCAGCCCTCCCTCTCTAATCTGTTGAATATAGGAGTACAAGAAGCTGAGAATAGAGATCAGCAAGTTTTGAAACCAACGAGCCGGCGTTTTTCTGTAGGAAGGAAAGCAGCAAGCGCCTGGCCGCAGGAGCCGAGACGCTCGGGCTGCAGGAGCTGCAGAGCGCCCGGAGCCGGCTTTTCCCTGTGCTCTGTGCCTGCCCCCGGGCCGAGCTGGGCGGCGCTGCTGCCGCCTGGTGGCGAGAGCGCGGCACTGCCGCCCCCGACACGGCGCCCCGGCGCTGCTGCCGCCCGGTGCCGGCTGAGCCGAGAGGGCGGCGGCCTCGGTGGCTGCCGAGCGTGGCAAGGAGCGGGAGCGAGCGGGGCCGGGTCTGTCAGCGGAGGGGAGGGGCGAAGGGCGGTTCGCAGCGCCAAGGGACACGGCCGTGCATGAGCGGGGCCACAGCTATGGAAAGGAACGGGCGCCGTGCGGGGCGGTGACCGCGGGGAATGACAGCGCGGGGGGCGGCCCGGCGGGGCCGGTTTTGCCGGGCAGCAGAGGCGCGGTCGCAGCGCGACCCGGGCGGGAGGCACCGGGCGGGCACGGTCGGAATCGAGCCGCCCGCGTGTCGCTCTCAAGGAGGCGGCTCGGAAAGGAAGGCGCAGTTCCGCGCTCTCGGGACGGCGTAAAGTGACGTTTTTATTAGAATATGATAGTATTTATTTTATTTTATTATTTTATTATCTGCCAGGACCTTGCAGAGGGTGGTTTACACTTCCGCCACACTCAAGATGGCGGACGCAGTAGGCCCCCTGCGAGAGGTGTCCCTGCCGATGCCTGCCGCCGGTCGCGGAGCCGTCGCCCGCCTCCGGCGCGGCTGACCCCGCCAGTCGTGTCCTCGCACCGGGAAGCACCGCGGAAAATCGCGCGGAAAGCGCGGGGCCGGCGTCGGAGTCCGGGCCGGATTCAGGCAGCCGACTAGACAGAAGCCCTTGTGAGGGGCGGCGGGGGCCCTAAGTGTACCACACTAAAGATGGCGGCTCGACCGGAAGTGGCTTCTGCCAGCACCCAAGATGGCGGCGAAGGGCGGAAGTGTCGTCACTGCCACACTAAAGATGGCGGTCGTGTGCGCTGTTTTCTGACCTCCTCAATATGGCGGCAGGGAAGGCCCCCACCGCCCCCCCCAAGCTGCGTCTATTCGGCTGCCTGAACGCGACGCCGACGCCGACGCCAGCCCAGCGCTTGCACGCAATTTTCTGAGGCGTTTCCCGCTACGCGGACACCGACTGTGGGGTCAGCGGCGCCTGGGGCAGGCGGGAGCATTCAGGCAGTCGAATAGACGGCGCGGGGGGGGCGTGGGGGGGGGGGTCCTTCCGGCCGCCATCTTGAGAAGGTCGAATAGCCACATCGGTGCGGTACCGGCGACTCCCGCCCTTCTTCGCCAGGAGCGGCAATGGCGGGGAGCCCGGGGAGCAGCGCTGCCGGGCCGGGGGCACCGGGGCGGGTGCTCCGGGCTCGGAGGTGAGCGGGGAACGGGGACAGCCCCGAGCGGACGGTGGGGGCCGCGGGGGATCGGTATTCCGGCCCAGGGATGAGTGTCGCGGCACAGGGATGGGTTCCTGGACTGTCTAATAATATTATATAACGATCGTACAAGGAGATCTGTATAAAAAAATCCTCCGTGGTCATCCTTCTCCCAGCCCCGCTGTGTTTTCAGGATCTTGGGGGAAGAGTTTGGGTCTGGACAAGGCTCTCGGGCACAGGGTGGGATTCTTGGGGTGCAGGGCCAGGATTTGGACTCGATGCTCCCTGTGGGTCCCTTGCAGCCCAGGAAATGCTGCGATCCTGTGCCTCTGAGGGTGAAATAAAGGGGAGCGGTGGGGTTTGTGCCCGCTGTGTTCACGGCCCCGCCGGCTCAGGGCGGGTTAAAGGCGCAGCTGCCCCGAGACAGCGGGACCGGCCGGGGCTGCTCGCTCCCGGTGCTGCCGCCTCGTGGGGAGAGCCCGGCACTGCAGCCCGCGCAGGCGCTGGACCACGGGATGGGCGTGGAACAGCAGCGCAGGGGATGCTGAGGCAGCCCAGGGAATGCTGCGGTCCCAGGGAAGGCTGAGGCGTCCCCTGCCCGGGGCACTCGGCAGCAAAGCCCTGATGTTGAGCAGAAAAAGGAAAGTTCTGGGTTAGTGGGAGGAGGTTTCTGGAATGGAGCTGGGACAGGTGCTGATCCACGCATGGAATCACGGGCTGGTTTGGCTTGGAAGGGACCACCAGGATCATTTACACTCTGTTTGTTGTCTGACTGCACAGCGAAGAACATCCAGAACTGCCACCTCACCCTCACGGACAGCAGGAATGTCTTCCACAGCTCTTGTTTTGGAATGGGAATGGCTGTTGGGAGCTCTGGCAGGACCAGGTAAGAAGAGAAATGGGATCATTGTGGCTGCTGCTGGAGGTGGTTTTCTGCTTTCTGGCTGTTCTTCTCATTGATCCTTTCACAGCAGTGTTCTAGGGCACATTTGAGGGTAATTCCAGGAATTTGAAACCAGATAAAAACTGGTGGGGAAAAAATGCGAACGTGATCCATTTCTGGTAGTTCCAAGCTTCTCCCACAACACCGTTCCAGGGGAAACCTGATGAAAGGGTAAAGACGCAGAGGAACAAGTGCTGTAAAGCCCCCTGGCGCTCTGAGAGAGCAAACCTTCCAGTACTCCCAGCAGATCTCTTGGAGAAAGTGTGGGATCGCAAGGTTTTCCAGGAAAGCAAAACAAGGGCGGAGATGAGGGAATGGGCTTCCAGTTCTTCCTTTAGCTGAAAGCCGGGGGGAATTGAGAGGGGCCACAAGAACTGTTTGTGTAGGAAAATGGGAGTTTGGGGTCTGAATCTGAGTTTCCCTCTGGGGTATTTTTGAGGGAAAAGCTGAGGTGCTGTTTAAGGGAGAGAATGCAGATTTTTGGGGTGGAAAAGGTTGAATCAATATTGTAGAGGAAGTAAAACGTTGGGGGTAAAAGTGGATGCAATCTGGCGGGGACAGATTGAATATTTTGGAGGCAAAATGGGGAACTGAGTAGTGGAGAGATGGGGAACATTTTGGAGGCAACACTTGACAAACTCTCTGGGGTGGAGAACGAGCACATTGAGGGAAAAATGAGGTGATGAGCAGTGGGCACGTAGGGAAGGTCGTGGGGGTAAATCTTGAGAAAAGCCCCGTGGTAATTCAAGAAATCCTTGGAAGCAGGACTGAGGAATTCAGTGGTGGAAAAATAGGGGAATTTTGCGGGGGTAAAACTTTAAAAGATCTAAGAGTTGAGAGTGTGTGTTTTTAGGTAGAAAGGATGTCTTGTTGAAGTTGGACGCCTGGATTGTGGCATTTATGGATCACAGGGTGTTTTCCCAGAAAGTAGAAGATAAAGGAGACTCCCAAAGCCTCGGTAGCTGTGTTAAGAAATCCGTCCCAGGGAAGAAAGGTACCTAAACCTCCTAGAAGTAGGGACTAATTGGCATGGGAAGGGGAAAACCCACCCCCAGTGGGAGAGAGCACGCCGGGTAAGGGAAGAGAAGGATGCCCTTAAGAAGAAGCAGGGAAGGTGAATTTCTCGGCTTGCTAAAATGTATCAAAAAGTTTGGAACCTGGGTCTGTGTGGAGGCCGGGATTTTCTCAGCCATATGCAGAGCCCAGCACTAGGAATAAAGGAATTCCAGGCTTTACAACGCCAAAAATGCAGTACCAGAGAGTTCTGTTATCCCGAGGACTTGGGGGATATTTGGCAAAAATTTCCGGGGGCCCAGGCTGGACCGAGCTTTTAACGCTCCCCGGATTCACGGGATCGGGGATTCCAGCATGCCCTGCACGGGTTTTTTCAGGGAAGTCCCAAATCCTTCGTGTGAGCACGAAGCAGAATCCCCTGGGAGCTGTGAAGGCAACAGGATATTTCTTGGGAATTTTGAAGGATTGGGTGAGTCCTCAGTGTTAGGTTGGAATGAACGCAAATTGTCCGGCAGTTGCTGGTTTGGGGATGGCCGGGTCTGGGTTTGGATTTGTGGGCACCGAGTGTTCCTTGTGTCAGCTTTAGGTCTTCTGGATTGGTGGGAATAGTCAGAGAAAAGAGAAGGCAATTGAAATGCGGAGCTCCATTCCCGGAGAAATGGTCGGGATGGGAGAGGGAAGGCTGTGGAGCTGCTGG
Organism: Coloeus monedula; assembly: GCF_965178545.1. Classification (NCBI taxonomy): domain Eukaryota; kingdom Metazoa; phylum Chordata; class Aves; order Passeriformes; family Corvidae; genus Coloeus; species Coloeus monedula. Next base: position 86,745 of record NW_028120523.1, read on the forward strand.
GAGCTTGTGGAGAACGAAAGGATCTGAGGCCTGGAGGCAAAAGCTGTGGAACAAAGCCTGAAAAGGGTGTGGGGTGGGGCAGGAGGGGGAGGAGGGCACCGTGGTGGGGGGAAAGAGGGAAAGGATCCCTGCTCCGGGAATCCAGCAGGGACCAGGAGAGGATCATTTTCCATCCACTGCTCTCAGTGGAATCCTAATAAGGACGGTGGAAGGGAAGTGATTCGTTTGTTCTTAGGTTTGGAATGAAAGGTGCTCTTGCAGAGGGGACTATTGACCTGTTAAAATTCTGTGGGATACAGGAAAAGAGGGAGGAAGCAAGCAGCTGGGGAATGAACGGGTGGATTTTTTGGTGGATACAGGGAAAGACACGGGAAGGGGCTCTCAAGTAAAATACACCTCACGGGCAGCACCAGGAGAAGCCTCAAGTGCCCTTTTTTTCCAAGCTCTGGCATTCCAGAGGAGTAAGCAGTGGTCAGCCCATCACTTTCTGTATTCCTTGGATGCCCAGTGCTTTGTTGGGAAGAGATAGTATTTGGAAATGAACAAATCCGGGGATGTAATTTCCTGATAGTAAAGCCCCAGAGAGCCTGGTTTTGATATCCTTCCAGCACCCAAACGCAGCAGAGGGAATCCTGGCGGAGCTGGAAAACGCTGTCGCTCCGTCGGTGGAATTCCTGGGAACTGGAAAGCAGCAGAAGCAGCAAGAACAGAGTTGGAAGCAGGCTCCAGCCGGGTAAGGCAGACACCAAATCCTTTGGAACTGGGCAGGGGTGGGAAGAATGAATTCTTACATTTGTAGCCCAGGGATTCCTGAGCAGGATCCCGGCAGGGAAGACTGCAGGGATCAGGCTGGGGCCTGATCGCAGCTGGGGGCAGCGAGCCTTGGAATTGGCTGAAGGGAAGAAAGAGGGATCCTTTGAGCACAAGGATCAGGTGCCAAATGCGGAGATGGCATCAGACAATTCCTCGGGAGGGTTTAGTTCCTGGGCCAAATCGATCTGCTGCCTTGTGAAGGAGCTCAGAGAGCTGGGAAGAGCCCAAGCAACGCAGGGAATGCACCGGCAGATAAAAGTGCCGGGGAACGGTGGGGAAAAGCATCCGAACAGGGGGCCTCGTTTTGTACAGGGACGGTACAAAAAATTGTCCGAAAGAATAGGAATGGAATGGGATTTTACGTATTCCTCGGAGGCCACAATCCAGTGGGAAGGCTGAGAGAAAGAAACAAGGCCTAAAAAGGCAGATGAGCCAAATCTGCCCAAAGCCTCCAATGGCCACATTCCCTGGCACTGCTGAGGACTTCAGCCAAGCTCCAAGCAAAAGGTGAGCCCCTGATTTTGGTGCCAAGGGAAACTCCAAGTTAAGAATGATCCAAATATGAAGCGCTTCTCACAAAACTCAGCTTTGCAAACCTTTCTTTGGGCTAAAAAAGAAAAGATGGGAATGCCCTTGGCAGAAAAGCAGCTGTGAGGCACAGCAGGCTTCAAATGCCTGTCAGCAGGAGCTCCAGGAGAAACGGCTGCTGGCTCCGGGCATCCTGGGCTTTCCAGGCAGGTTTTGTAGCGGATTGCAAGGCAGTTTTCCTGCCTCTGGGGGGTGGCACCTGCATCCCACTGGAAAGGGAAAATGTGGAGAGAGGGGCAAGCGGGAAGACGGTTGCTGATGTGTGTCCTTGGATCGCAGTTCCTCCCGGTGAGTCTGTGCTGCTGGAAGTTTGAAGGAGATCAGCCTTGGAGTACGTGTGGGTTCACCTGTGGGGTTTGGGAGCGACGCCGGACATGAAATTCCAGGGATGTTCCCCTTGCTGGAGTGAGAAGCAGTGGAAGCACTTTGCTGTCTGCTTCTTCATCGCCTTCGCCTCGGTCCCCTGGGGCTCCAGGTAATCCCCTCTCACCTTTGCTTTTCCAAGGGTCTCTAAATGAGGGCTTGAGCTTTGGTGTAGCTCCCTTTACAGGGAAGATCTGTTCCAGGAAAGGTCTCCTGGTCTGGACCGATGGCACGGCAGGCAGAGCAGGAAACCCCGCAGCTCCTGTGGCTCCCTCATCTGATTTGCCTGCAGGCAGCAGCAAGGATCATTCCCAAGTGTCATCCCCTGGCTCCGTGACTCGGTGAGGTTGTGTTCCCCCAAAGGCCAGGGGCCGCTTTGTTTTGCAGCTCACGAAAGTCCAGCTCGGTGGTGCTGGGTTTGGTTTTTGTGTGTAATGAAGGCACTAAAAAATTCCCCTCCTTCACTGGCACAGCCCTGGAGTGGGAGCAGATTCCCCTTATCCCGCAGTTATCCCGCTCCTGCCCTGGATCCCTGCGGTGCCGTGTGTTCTCCAAGCTCACAGCACTGCTGGCTCTAAACAAGAAAAACAATCCCTGTTCCTTCTCTTCTCCATCCTTGATGTTCCCAGGCCCTGCATCTCCCTGGCTATTCCCTGTGGGAGTCTTCATCTCCATCCCACCTTATCCCGATCAAATAAGGGTCTGAGACGTGTTTAGCAGCAAACGCGTTCTTGTGAAGAAAGCCAAGAGCAAAAAGCATCCAGATGCAGAGAAGTCTTTAGAAAAGCGTTCCAGACGTGCAAATGAGGGATGTGTCTTCCTGCATCTCCTGTTGTTTTTCTCTGTCGCGTTTTGGAAGGGTTTCTCTCAGTGATTTTCTGCAGTCCAGGTGCGTCCCTTCTTTTGTCCAAATCCAGTGCCAGAGGATCGAACAACTGACGAGTGGGGCCTGGGATGAAAACGGTTCTCCTAAAATGAGGGAAACAATGCTAGAAGAGAAATGAGCATCCTTTTAATGCCTGGAATAAAAATGCTGGAAAAGGGCACTTTTTATTTGATATGGTGTCATTCTCCTTTTTTTTTCCATAGCTAAAACTCCACGGTGAGCAAGCAGAGCAGAAATAGGAAATGCAGGAGTCTTGGATTCCACAGTGGGATTAACTTCCCTTTTCTGCTCTCTTTCAGGACAGGAAAAACCACTGAACTCGCCCCATCTTTGGGACCAAGAGCTTTGGTGTTGGAGTAGGCAAAGCCAGCTAGGGCCCCCCTTGTCCTGCCCATGGTGTGGGTCAGGGACAGGCTCCTCTTCTCCTCTGTGCTGGGATGAACTGCCTAGGGAATGCTGTTTCTGACAGCCCGGTCCTAGCCACGGCTACTGGAAATGGGCGGAGGTGAAGAGGCAAGTGCCAGAGTTGCTTGGGGATGATGGAATTGTGGTGTTTGGCTGCGCCCAGAGGGGCAGGTTGGGCATTTCTGTGTGTCTGAGGACCGGTTTGGGTGCTGGGGAGCCCGGGGAGCCGAGCTCTCAGTGCATTCCCAGCTCACCCGGGGGTGGGAGCTGGTGCAGGGCTGGGTGACAGCCTCTGGTCGGGCTCGGGGCAGGCCCTGGCCCCGGCACAGACACGCTGGAGTGGTTTGGGGCCGCTTGGGGAGCCGTGGGTGGAAAATGAGGGATGGTGCTGGGCAGAGCGATCGGCCTGCGCTAGTGTCAGCGCAGCCGTGCAGGGCACTGGGATCTGGGTAAAGCACCGGCTCTCCTGGTGTTCTGGGATGCAAGGTCTGTATTTATCCATACATATTTATCCATACATATTTATCACTATATTTATCCATGGATTATCCATATATGTTTATCCATATACATTTATCCATATTTTTATCCACGTATTTACCCATGTATTTATCCCTATATTTACCCATGTATTTACCCAGGTATTTTATGAACACTCAAGTGCCATATCCATGTATTTTATGAGCACTTCCAGGGTTGGTGACTCCACCACTGCCCTGGGCAGCTGTTCCAGCGCTGGACAACCCTTCCCATGCTGGGCCAGGAGATGGATTCTGGAAATGCAGACTCTGAGGAGCTGGGGATTAAGGCAGCATTGGATTCCTTTATTCTCCCAGAAGGATAAAGGAGATTTATCCCCAGACGAACCAGAGGTGATCACACTGAGGTCATTAGTGGGATTTCTTCCTTACTCCCACAAATACCCACTGGGGTGACAGAGTTCCCTACAAGGGCGGTGTTGGAAGGAGCTGCTGGAATGTTTTGCTGTTTATTGGGATCCTCAGGATGTTTGGTGTCTCTCAGAGCTGTTCCAGGCTCTCCACAGACCCAAACGCTCCTCACACTTCTCCTCAGAGTAGAGAGGTTTCCCAGAGTGCTGGTTTTTAATTTCAGACGCTGGGATAATGGCATGGCTTCAGGAGGCAGGAGACTCATTGTGCTGTGCCTCAGTCCAGGCAGAGACAACCCCCAGCTAATAAAAACCTCTTTAAAGCACAAGAAGTCCCATTAAACTGATATTATAAAGGCTGCAAATTGAAGCAGGCCTCAATCAGAAAGCAGCAGAATTTAATTCCCCCCCTTACCCATTTGCATGATGATCTCCTTCCTAATTGCCCATCTATGCTTTTCCCACAGAGGTGCTGTCCCGAGGTTGGAGATGGTTCCAGCTTTATGGAGCTTTGATCTTTATCTGGTTTTACTTTTTACAGAGCACAGAACCCGAGAGTGGCAACTGCTTTCCTCTTGTTCCTCCTGTGGCAGTGAACTGCTCTTCCCGAGGACGGCTGCAGGAATTCTCAGGCAGCATAACGTATGGAATGCCAGGCACGCTACAGAATTCCAGTGGGAGCAGCAGGAACTTCTGTTCTTTACTGGCAGGGCTGTGTCATGAAGGGGAGCTCAGAGATATTGGTCAGCTCAGGGAATGAGCCTGGCTCATGGTAAGGAAATTCACTGTGCAGTTACTTCGGGCCCTTCTCCTTCTCCTTCTCCTTCTCCTTCTCCTTCTCCTTCTCCTTCTCCTTCTCCTTCTCCTTCTCCTTCTCCTTCTCCTTCTCCTTCTCCTTCTCCTTCTCCTTCTCCTTCTCCTTCTCCTTCTCCTTCTCCTTCTCCTTCTCCTTCTCCTTCTCCTTCTCCTTCTCCTCCTTCTCCTTCTCCTTCTCCTTCTCCTTCTCCTTCTCCTTCTCCTCCTTCTCCTTCTCCTTCTCCTTCTCTCCTTCTCTCCTTTTCTCCTTCTCCTTCTCCTTCTCCTTCTCCTTCTCCTTCTCCTTCTCCTTCTCCTTCTCCTTCTCCTTCTCCTCCTTCTCCTTCTCCTTCTCCTTCTCCTTCTCCTTCTCCTTCTCCTCCTTCTCCTTCTCCTCCTTCTCCTTCTCCTTCTCCTTCTCCTTCTCCTTCTCTCCTTCTCTCCTTCTCCTTCTCCTTCTCCTTCTCCTTCTCCTTCTCCTTCTCCTTCTCCTTCTCCTTCTCCTTCTCCTTCTCCTTCTCCTTCTCCTTCTCCTTCTCCTTCTCCTTCTCCTTCTCCTTCTTCTCCTTCTCCTTCTCCTTCTCCTTCTCCCTCTCTTCCCAACACCAGTTCCAGACCTCAGTATAATCCATGTTCCCACAGCCTGACCTTGCAGTTTTCCCAGTTTAGCAGCCCCAGCCACACTTGCAGCCTCTCTGTCTGGACTTTGTCTTGCTGAAATCTCCCTTTGTTGATCCTTTGCTGCCTCACCTTTTATCCAGCAATAACGTGCAGTGGGTGGCAGCTTCTCAGAATTCCCTCCCTGTTCCACTGGAAACATTCCCAAGTGGAAGCAGCTGCACTGCCCATCAGCACTTGCCTGCTTTTAGGGGTGGTTGAGGCATGAAGGATGCAACAAATGGAGTTGGCTCCAAGGGGATGAAATGCTCCCCCTGAGGCTGCTCAGAGAGCTGGAGCTGAGGAATCCGGGTGGGAATCACTCCAAGAAAAAGGAAGGAAAAGAGAGCAGAGGAACAGGGATGCAATTCCAACCTCTCCAAGGACTGGGATGGGCACATTCACCATCACCATTTAATCTAGACACGATTTCTTCTTTGCCTCTGGCTGCCAGGAGCAGGATGAGCAGTTTAATGAGTTTAAATAGTGAATAGTTTAATTAGCTGGAAGAGACTGGATCAATAGCTGCTTAAACAAACAATTGGATCCCTGTTTCCAAGCTTGGATGTAGCTTTGGAAGGTTCCTGGCAGTTTGGCAGGGATTAGTGATGCTGAGAATGTGCTTTTTTGTGGGTTTGGGGCTTTTACTCCTGTTCACGTGGCTGCTCTTTTCCTTGTTGAGTGGAAAACAGGAGGGAAAGAGCAACCACGGAAGGAATTCCACTCTTGCTGCTTCAAGGGATGGATCAGGAAGGGAACAGGCTGCAGGGAATTTGGAGTGCAAACTGAGATCTCTCCGATATTTTCGGCTCAGTCAGTCCATCAGTGCTTGGTGGCTGTTTAGGCCACGTGCAAGGTGAATGATGGTGCACATGGCAGAGCTGCTGGTGGCTCCTTCCCCTGCCCGGCTGTCAGTCACCCTGCAGGGTGCTGGAGCAGCGTGCCAGAGGCCATGGATCCTATGGATCCCATGGATCCCAGGGGCGTGATCAGGAGCCTGGGCCTGCTGGCCACTCCTTGCTCTCTCTTACCCTGATTTTTCAGCTCTGCAGCAAATCCAGCTTGAGTTTTTCAACCCCCTAGAAACCCAGGGACCTTTCATGTCTGTTCTCAGATCTGGGATTTAAATCCAGCCCTTATCAAAGCACCCCGTGACCAGGCAGGCCCTGAATCCCAGCAGGGATCTGATAAAGAGGGACCTGACATCCTAAAGAAACCCTTTGAAATCCTGCTGGGATTGATTTGTATCCATAATGGAGCCCCGAGCTCTCTGCCAGGGAGAGATGAAGCTGCTCCTTTGCTTTATTATCCTCAGGCCCTTCCCAGCTTTGAGGGAAATTCAGTCCCTCTTCAAGCCCCAAAATCATGGAAAAGCTCCTTTGTATCCTCTCCACAGCCCCTACGTGGATTAATCAACTTTTTATTTGATATGGTGTCATTCTCCTTTTTTTTCCATGGCTAAAACTCCACGGTGAGCAATCAGAGCAGAAATAGGAAATGCAGGAGTCTTGGATTCCACAGTGGGATTAACTTCCCTTTTCTGCTCTCTTTCAGGACAGGAAAAACCACTGAACTCGCCCCATCTTTGGGACCAAGAGCTTTGGTGCTGGAGTAGGCAAAGCCAGCTAGGGCCCCCCTTGTCCTGCCCATGGTGTGGGTCAGGGACAGGCTCCTCTTCTCCTCTGTGCTGGGATGAACTGCCTAGGGAATGCTATTTCTGACAGCCCGGTCCTAGCCCCGGCTACTGGAAATGGGTGGAGGTGAAGAGGCAAGTGCCAGAGTTGCTTGGGGATGATGGAATTGTGGTGTTTGGCTGTGCCCAGAGGGGCAGGTTGGGCATTTCTGTGTGTCTGAGGACCGGTTTGGGTGCTGGGGAGCCCGGGGAGCCGAGCTCTCAGTGCATTCCCAGCTCACCCGGGGGTGGGAGCTGGTGCAGGGCTCTGGTCGGGCTCGGGGCAGGCCCTGGCCCCGGCACAGACACGCTGGGGTGGTTTGGGGACGCTTGGGGAGCACTGGGAAGAAAATGAGGGATGGTGCTGGGCGGAGCAATCGGCCTGTGCTCGTGTCAGCGCAGCCGTGCAGGGCACTGGGATCTGGGTAAAGCACCGGCTCTCCTGGTGTTCAGGGATGCAAGGTCTGAGGGACTGGATTTACTTGGGGTTTTCCAGGACAGCAGGAAGAAGAGGAAATGTGGTGCCAGAGGTGCATCCCATCAGGTTGCATTTCCCTCTTTCCCATTTCCATTTCCTCAGTGTGGGTGTCCCCTGCAGCCCATGAGCACGGGGCCGGTGACAGCTCCCTGTCTGTAGAGGGATTCCTTATGGAACAAGGGCATATGATACCCCTGGAAAGACTGGACACTGCAGGGTTGCTGAGGAAAAGCTCCTGAACAGGCCCCTGACTGCAGGCAGCCCTGAGAGTCCTTGGCAAGGTATACAGCTGCCCGGCTCCCCCTCTGATTAGAGTCCATCTAGAGGGACTGGGCATGAATCTTTGCAAAAGTAGATATAAGTTGGCATAGTTGAACAATAAAGGGAGAAGGATGCTTAATCGTATCGGTGTACGTGTCGTTTATGCGGCCAGCTCTCCGGACTCGGTCCCTAACACCTGTCCTCCTCCTGTGCCCCTTTTGTTGGACAAGTCTCAAATGGCAACACACATTCCCAAAGCCTGTCTGCTTCCTTAAATCCATGGACCAGCTAGTGCTGTCACTGAACAGCTGAAATGAGCTTTCAGAGCCTATAAACTAGCAGGAGTGACAAACAAAGGGATTTGAATCTGGAAATAGGTGAGATCCACCCACCCACTGCTGCTGATGCAGAGACTGGGGCTCAGGGCATCTGTGCAGCCCTTCCCTTTGGCACTGATCGTGCACTGGAATGTTGTGTTGCTGCCAAACCGGGCCTCAAACCAGAAGAAGGTAAGCCCTGACCATTTGCCCCTGACCCTGGCACACCCACAGTGTGTTATCTGGAGCGTGTGCCTCAGCTGGTGTCACTTGAGTTTCACCAGAGTTGCAAGTTGGCTCCTGCTCTGGGCGATTGCGAGTGACCATCGCATCAGTTCTGCACTAAACACCGTTTAGCCAGACCCAGAGATTTGGCCACATAGTGACTTCTGAACAGAAAATCAGAATGCAGGAAAAGTGCCAGGACCACGGCCGGGCCCGGGTACAGCACGGTCTTTGTGGGTCACTGTCACTCCACTCTTACAGTCTCTCCTCATCTTTCTTGTGGGCTCCCTTCAGGTACAGGAGCCATTGCTCACTGGTGTTTTTGACTATTCTCTGTCAAGGAAAGGAGTTGAATTTCCTTATCAAATCTAATATATCCCATCTGGAGCACTAACTGAATTAGATAATTGGATAATTAGTTAATTAGCCAATTTTTCGGCGCGCACACACACCACCCACACCTATCACTCATCCTAAGCTCTACCCCCCATTCATCGCAGGCTCCCACCCCACACACATGTGTCACGCCCCCCCTGGCCCGTGTCACGCCCCCCCGTCCCCGGCCCCGCCCCCGCCGCGCGCGTGACGCTGTCCCGGCCCCGATCACCGCCCCCGCCGCGCGCGTCACGCCGCCCCCGGCCCCGGCCCCGCCCCCGCCGCGCGCGTCACGCCGCTCCGCCCCCGGCACCGCCCCCGCCGCGCGCGTCACGCCGCTCCGCCCCGGCCCCGCCCCCGCCGCGCGCGTCACGACGCTCCGCCCCCGGCACCGCCCCCGCCGCGCGCGTCACGACGCTCCGCCCCCGCCGCGCGCGTCACGACGCTCCGCCCCCGGCCCCGCCCCCGCCGCGAGCGTCACGACGCTCCGCCCCCGGCACCGCCCCCGCCGCGCGCGTCACGACGCTCCGCCCCTGGCTCCGCCCGCGCCGCGCGCGTCACGACGCTCCGCCCCCGGCTCCGCCCGCGCCGCGCGCGTCACGACGCTCCGCCCCCGCCGCGCGCGTCACGACGCTCCGCCCCCGGCACCGCCCCCGCCGCGAGCGTCACGACGCTCCGCCCCCGCCGCGCGCGTCACGACGCTCCGCCCCCGGCACCGCCCCCGCCGCGCGCGTCACGACGCTCCGCCCCCGCCGCGAGCGTCACGACGCTCCGCCCCCGGCACCGCCCCCGCCGCGCGCGTCAGGACGCTCCGCCCCCGCCGCGCGCGTCAGGACGCTCCGCCCCCGCCTCGCGCGTCACGACGCTCCGCCCCCGGCTCCGCCCCTTCCCTCGCGCGCAATGTAGCCCCGCCCCTCGCCCCGCCCCTCTCCCCTCACGGCGCTTCCCGCCTCCGGCACCAGTCCCGCGCCGCTCCTGCACCTGCCGCCATCCGGAGCCCACCGGTCCGGCACCCGCCGCCGCCTGCAGCCACCCGCCAGCCCCCCGTGAGCCGCCGCCGTCCCCCCGCCGGTCCCGCACCGCTCCGCCTCCTCACACCGCCCCACCGCACCTCCCCGCCGCCCGCCGCTCCCCCCTCCCGCCATTGTGGGTCCCCTCAAGGTATCCCCCGCCCCGTGCCGCCCGCGGGTCCCTTCAGGGCAGCCCCCGCCGCCTCACGGCACCTCTTCCCGACATTGCGGCTCCCCTCAGGGTACCCTCCACCCCTTGCCGCCCGCGGGTCCCCTCAGGGCAGCCCCCGCCGCCTCACGGCACCTCTTCCCGACATTGCGGCTCCCCTCAGGGTACCCTCCACCCCTTGCCGCCCGCGGCTCCCCTCAGGGCAGCCCCCGCCGCCTCACGGCACCCCTTCCCGCCATTGCGGCTCCCCTCAGGGTACCCTCCACCCCTTGCCGCCCGCGGCTCCCCTCAGGGCAGCCCCCGCCGCCTCACGGCACCCCTTCCCGCCATTGCGGCTCCCCTCAGGGTACCCTCCACCCCTTCCCGCCTCACGGCCCCTCTTCCCGCTGTTGCGTCTCCCCTCAGGGCGCCCCCCCCGCAAGCCCCCCCCTTCCCGCCATTTATGCACCACCCCACAGCACCCCTCAGGCCACCATTTTAGCCCACCCAGCCGCAGCAGGCAGACCCCCCAGCACCAGGAGAACACCGCAGCCCCCATGGAAGGACAACACCCACACAAAAAAGGTTAGAAAAACACACAGAGGGTGGCAGCCAAGGAGGGACACTGCAGGGGGACACAATTAAGGCCGAGAGCGCAGGGGGACATTCCAGGGGGATATAATAAAGGCCAAGAGCCCAAGGAGGAGGCAGCAGGAGAACATAATAAAGGCCAAGAGCCCAAGGGGAGTCCAGGGAATAAAGAGAAAGGGCTCAAAAATCACACACTACACAACAAACACAAGGGGTATGACAAACAAGCCCTGTTGCCTAAACCTAACCTTAACCAGGACCCCAAACAACAGCCCTTTCTCCCTAAAAGCAGCCACAGGCAGCAGCCCTCCCCACAGCTGGAGGTAATAATCCCAAATGCTGAGCCCATGCCAGCACCCTCCCCACAGCTGGAGGTAATAATCCCAAATGCCGAGCCTATGGCAGCACCCTCCCCACAGCTGGAGGCAACAGTTCCAAATGCTGAGCCAATGCCAGCACCCTCCCCAC
>NW_028120522.1:0-97679 GCF_965178545.1 Coloeus monedula
CCTCTTTCCTTTACAGGCTGCACGGCGCCGTCAGATCGCCGTGCTCTCTGCACCTGCCTTCTCGGTTCCACGTGCCAGCGGGCACATCCGAGCCTTGCAGGGAGAGAAGACGCGGATAGTCGTCTCGCAGAAAAGAACGTGGCAGGGCGAAAAGATGTTCTTCCTTTGTTCTCCTCGTCACCCAGAGTGTGGTGCTGTACTGTGAGCCTCGGCCAGCGAAAGGCTAATCCATCCAGCGTTTCTCTCCTGATTCATTTCGCTGAGCGAGAGCAGAGGAAAATCCGTGCAGAGCACACTGTGGATGCGTGCAGTACACACGCTGAAGAGCTGCTGCACGGTTAAAGTCATCGCCGGGCTTCACTTCTGTCCAGAGCGCAGAAGGCCAAGAACGAAGCAGCTGGGCACGGGCTTCATGTACTCGGTGCACCGAATTTCAAATGTCCAGCCAAGAGCTTCTTCACAAGCCGATTCAGCTCAGAATGCTCTGACTGCTTCAGAAAGGAAGGAGCAGCCCTTGCACTCCTGGACACTAGCTGGCCACAAGCAGTTTCTTACACCTTCAGCGCTGCAGAGTCCATGCAGCTCGAGCACACCCAGAAGGACACGTCCAGAAAGAAGGCGTTCTTCAAGTACCCCCCTGCTCCAAGCTGCCTTGAAACTGAGCACAACACACTGCGGCTCGGCAGCTTCCTTCTCGCGTAGACGTGCCGTCACCTTTTGCACTCTCGCAGCTCCCTTGCCCACTTGCAGCAGCTGCTAGCAAAGAAAAAGGCCCCAGAAGTAAAAGCCACTGCTGGACTGCACTTTCCCCGTTGCCTCACGTCAAGCCCCAGAAACTGTCCGCTGCACTCTCTATTTCCATTCTCCGCTGCCTCTACCACTGTCATCTCTGCATCTCGAAGCATAAACCCCGGCACAATTCTTTCCAGGGAACGCTGGGAGAGAACTAGGTAGCAGCACAAGTAGCTGCAAGTGGAATTTTCTGCTTTCAACTGCTAATTCGAATCCGAAAACAAGCGAGTGGCAGCCACGCGCTTCCTCTTGCAGCCTGGGCGACGCACACACCAGCTCGCTGCTCTGCCTTCATTCTTACGCTGTTCCTAGCAGGTCGCGCTTTCGTTTTGCTGGAGACGAACCGCCGTCTACTTCTCGCCCAGAGAGCACGGTGCCGGCAGCCGAATGCTGCAGGCTGCTGCTTCTGCCGAAACACGCCTGGGCTATGCAATGTCTCTCTAGCGCTGAAGCAGCACCACATTCTCTTTGCTTTGTAGCCAGCATCTTTACGGAAAGATTCTCGGCTACGTCTGGCACAGAGAGCACTTGTAGTTCAACGGGTTTGCCCAGAGCTTGCCCCCGACGCGTGGCAACTTGTATTTGCACCACATTCCAGTGGCAGTCCTCTTTCCTTTACAGGCTGCACGGCGCCGTCAGATCGCCGTGCTCTCTGCACCTGCCTTCTCGGTTCCACGTGCCAGCGGGCACATCCGAGCCTTGCAGGGAGAGAAGACGCGGATAGTCGTCTCGCAGAAAAGAACGTGGCAGGGCGAAAAGATGTTCTTCCTTTGTTCTCCTCGTCACCCAGAGTGTGGTGCTGTACTGTGAGCCTCGGCCAGCGAAAGGCTAATCCATCCAGCGTTTCTCTCCTGATTCATTTCGCTGAGCGAGAGCAGAGGAAAATCCGTGCAGAGCACACTGTGGATGCGTGCAGTACACACGCTGAAGAGCTGCTGCACGGTTAAAGTCATCGCCGGGCTTCACTTCTGTCCAGAGCGCAGAAGGCCAAGAACGAAGCAGCTGGGCACGGGCTTCATGTACTCGGTGCACCGAATTTCAAATGTCCAGCCAAGAGCTTCTTCACAAGCCGATTCAGCTCAGAATGCTCTGACTGCTTCAGAAAGGAAGGAGCAGCCCTTGCACTCCTGGACACTAGCTGGCCACAAGCAGTTTCTTACACCTTCAGCGCTGCAGAGTCCATGCAGCTCGAGCACACCCAGAAGGACACGTCCAGAAAGAAGGCGTTCTTCAAGTACCCCCCTGCTCCAAGCTGCCTTGAAACTGAGCACAACACACTGCGGCTCGGCAGCTTCCTTCTCGCGTAGACGTGCCGTCACCTTTTGCACGCTCGCAGCTCCCTTGCCCACTTGCAGCAGCTGCTAGCAAAGAAAAAGGCCCCAGAAGTAAAAGCCACTGCTGGACTGCACTTTCCCCGTTGCCTCACGTCAAGCCCCAGAAACTGTCCGCTGCACTCTCTATTTCCATTCTCCGCTGCCTCTACCACTGTCATCTCTGCATCTCGAAGCATAAACCCCGGCACAATTCTTTCCAGGGAACGCTGGGAGAGAACTAGGTAGCAGCACAAGTAGCTGCAAGTGGAATTTTCTGCTTTCAACTGCTAATTCGAATCCGAAAACAAGCGAGTGGCAGCCACGCGCTTCCTCTTGCAGCCTGGGCGACGCACACACCAGCTCGCTGCTCTGCCTTCATTCTTACGCTGTTCCTAGCAGGTCGCGCTTTCGTTTTGCTGGAGACGAACCGCCGTCTACTTCTCGCCCAGAGAGCACGGTGCCGGCAGCCGAATGCTGCAGGCTGCTGCTTCTGCCGAAACACGCCTGGGCTATGCAATGTCTCTCTAGCGCTGAAGCAGCACCACATTCTCTTTGCTTTGTAGCCAGCATCTTTACGGAAAGATTCTCGGCTACGTCTGGCACAGAGAGCACTTGTAGTTCAACGGGTTTGCCCAGAGCTTGCCCCCGACGCGTGGCAACTTGTATTTGCACCACATTCCAGTGGCAGTCCTCTTTCCTTTACAGGCTGCACGGCGCCGTCAGATCGCCGTGCTCTCTGCACCTGCCTTCTCGGTTCCACGTGCCAGCGGGCACATCCGAGCCTTGCAGGGAGAGAAGACGCGGATAGTCGTCTCGCAGAAAAGAACGTGGCAGGGCGAAAAGATGTTCTTCCTTTGTTCTCCTCGTCACCCAGAGTGTGGTGCTGTACTGTGAGCCTCGGCCAGCGAAAGGCTAATCCATCCAGCGTTTCTCTCCTGATTCATTTCGCTGAGCGAGAGCAGAGGAAAATCCGTGCAGAGCACACTGTGGATGCGTGCAGTACACACGCTGAAGAGCTGCTGCACGGTTAAAGTCATCGCCGGGCTTCACTTCTGTCCAGAGCGCAGAAGGCCAAGAACGAAGCAGCTGGGCACGGGCTTCATGTACTCGGTGCACCGAATTTCAAATGTCCAGCCAAGAGCTTCTTCACAAGCCGATTCAGCTCAGAATGCTCTGACTGCTTCAGAAAGGAAGGAGCAGCCCTTGCACTCCTGGACACTAGCTGGCCACAAGCAGTTTCTTACACCTTCAGCGCTGCAGAGTCCATGCAGCTCGAGCACACCCAGAAGGACACGTCCAGAAAGAAGGCGTTCTTCAAGTACCCCCCTGCTCCAAGCTGCCTTGAAACTGAGCACAACACACTGCGGCTCGGCAGCTTCCTTCTCGCGTAGACGTGCCGTCACCTTTTGCACGCTCGCAGCTCCCTTGCCCACTTGCAGCAGCTGCTAGCAAAGAAAAAGGCCCCAGAAGTAAAAGCCACTGCTGGACTGCACTTTCCCCGTTGCCTCACGTCAAGCCCCAGAAACTGTCCGCTGCACTCTCTATTTCCATTCTCCGCTGCCTCTACCACTGTCATCTCTGCATCTCGAAGCATAAACCCCGGCACAATTCTTTCCAGGGAACGCTGGGAGAGAACTAGGTAGCAGCACAAGTAGCTGCAAGTGGAATTTTCTGCTTTCAACTGCTAATTCGAATCCGAAAACAAGCGAGTGGCAGCCACGCGCTTCCTCTTGCAGCCTGGGCGACGCACACACCAGCTCGCTGCTCTGCCTTCATTCTTACGCTGTTCCTAGCAGGTCGCGCTTTCGTTTTGCTGGAGACGAACCGCCGTCTACTTCTCGCCCAGAGAGCACGGTGCCGGCAGCCGAATGCTGCAGGCTGCTGCTTCTGCCGAAACACGCCTGGGCTATGCAATGTCTCTCTAGCGCTGAAGCAGCACCACATTCTCTTTGCTTTGTAGCCAGCATCTTTACGGAAAGATTCTCGGCTACGTCTGGCACAGAGAGCACTTGTAGTTCAACGGGTTTGCCCAGAGCTTGCCCCCGACGCGTGGCAACTTGTATTTGCACCACATTCCAGTGGCAGTCCTCTTTCCTTTACAGGCTGCACGGCGCCGTCAGATCGCCGTGCTCTCTGCACCTGCCTTCTCGGTTCCACGTGCCAGCGGGCACATCCGAGCCTTGCAGGGAGAGAAGACGCGGATAGTCGTCTCGCAGAAAAGAACGTGGCAGGGCGAAAAGATGTTCTTCCTTTGTTCTCCTCGTCACCCAGAGTGTGGTGCTGTACTGTGAGCCTCGGCCAGCGAAAGGCTAATCCATCCAGCGTTTCTCTCCTGATTCATTTCGCTGAGCGAGAGCAGAGGAAAATCCGTGCAGAGCACACTGTGGATGCGTGCAGTACACACGCTGTCTTAAGAGCTGCTGCACGGTTAAAGTCATCGCCGGGCTTCACTTCTGTCCAGAGCGCAGAAGGCCAAGAACGAAGCAGCTGGGCACGGGCTTCATGTACTCGGTGCACCGAATTTCAAATGTCCAGCCAAGAGCTTCTTCACAAGCCGATTCAGCTCAGAATGCTCTGACTGCTTCAGAAAGGAAGGAGCAGCCCTTGCACTCCTGGACACTAGCTGGCCACAAGCAGTTTCTTACACCTTCAGCGCTGCAGAGTCCATGCAGCTCGAGCACACCCAGAAGGACACGTCCAGAAAGAAGGCGTTCTTCAAGTACCCCCCTGCTCCAAGCTGCCTTGAAACTGAGCACAACACACTGCGGCTCGGCAGCTTCCTTCTCGCGTAGACGTGCCGTCACCTTTTGCACTCTCGCAGCTCCCTTGCCCACTTGCAGCAGCTGCTAGCAAAGAAAAAGGCCCCAGAAGTAAAAGCCACTGCTGGACTGCACTTTCCCCGTTGCCTCACGTCAAGCCCCAGAAACTGTCCGCTGCACTCTCTATTTCCATTCTCCGCTGCCTCTACCACTGTCATCTCTGCATCTCGAAGCATAAACCCCGGCACAATTCTTTCCAGGGAACGCTGGGAGAGAACTAGGTAGCAGCACAAGTAGCTGCAAGTGGAATTTTCTGCTTTCAACTGCTAATTCGAATCCGAAAACAAGCGAGTGGCAGCCACGCGCTTCCTCTTGCAGCCTGGGCGACGCACACACCAGCTCGCTGCTCTGCCTTCATTCTTACGCTGTTCCTAGCAGGTCGCGCTTTCGTTTTGCTGGAGACGAACCGTCGTCTACTTCTCGCCCAGAGAGCACGGTGCCGGCAGCCGAATGCTGCAGGCTGCTGCTTCTGCCGAAACACGCCTGGGCTATGCAATGTCTCTCTAGCGCTGAAGCAGCACCACATTCTCTTTGCTTTGTAGCCAGCATCTTTACGGAAAGATTCTCGGCTACGTCTGGCACAGAGAGCACTTGTAGTTCAACGGGTTTGCCCAGAGCTTGCCCCCGACGCGTGGCAACTTGTATTTGCACCACATTCCAGTGGCAGTCCTCTTTCCTTTACAGGCTGCACGGCGCCGTCAGATCGCCGTGCTCTCTGCACCTGCCTTCTCGGTTCCACGTGCCAGCGGGCACATCCGAGCCTTGCAGGGAGAGAAGACGCGGATAGTCGTCTCGCAGAAAAGAACGTGGCAGGGCGAAAAGATGTTCTTCCTTTGTTCTCCTCGTCACCCAGAGTGTGGTGCTGTACTGTGAGCCTCGGCCAGCGAAAGGCTAATCCATCCAGCGTTTCTCTCCTGATTCATTTCGCTGAGCGAGAGCAGAGGAAAATCCGTGCAGAGCACACTGTGGATGCGTGCAGTACACACGCTGAAGAGCTGCTGCACGGTTAAAGTCATCGCCGGGCTTCACTTCTGTCCAGAGCGCAGAAGGCCAAGAACGAAGCAGCTGGGCACGGGCTTCATGTACTCGGTGCACCGAATTTCAAATGTCCAGCCAAGAGCTTCTTCACAAGCCGATTCAGCTCAGAATGCTCTGACTGCTTCAGAAAGGAAGGAGCAGCCCTTGCACTCCTGGACACTAGCTGGCCACAAGCAGTTTCTTACACCTTCAGCGCTGCAGAGTCCATGCAGCTCGAGCACACCCAGAAGGACACGTCCAGAAAGAAGGCGTTCTTCAAGTACCCCCCTGCTCCAAGCTGCCTTGAAACTGAGCACAACACACTGCGGCTCGGCAGCTTCCTTCTCGCGTAGACGTGCCGTCACCTTTTGCACGCTCGCAGCTCCCTTGCCCACTTGCAGCAGCTGCTAGCAAAGAAAAAGGCCCCAGAAGTAAAAGCCACTGCTGGACTGCACTTTCCCCGTTGCCTCACGTCAAGCCCCAGAAACTGTCCGCTGCACTCTCTATTTCCATTCTCCGCTGCCTCTACCACTGTCATCTCTGCATCTCGAAGCATAAACCCCGGCACAATTCTTTCCAGGGAACGCTGGGAGAGAACTAGGTAGCAGCACAAGTAGCTGCAAGTGGAATTTTCTGCTTTCAACTGCTAATTCGAATCCGAAAACAAGCGAGTGGCAGCCACGCGCTTCCTCTTGCAGCCTGGGCGACGCACACACCAGCTCGCTGCTCTGCCTTCATTCTTACGCTGTTCCTAGCAGGTCGCGCTTTCGTTTTGCTGGAGACGAACCGTCGTCTACTTCTCGCCCAGAGAGCACGGTGCCGGCAGCCGAATGCTGCAGGCTGCTGCTTCTGCCGAAACACGCCTGGGCTATGCAATGTCTCTCTAGCGCTGAAGCAGCACCACATTCTCTTTGCTTTGTAGCCAGCATCTTTACGGAAAGATTCTCGGCTACGTCTGGCACAGAGAGCACTTGTAGTTCAACGGGTTTGCCCAGAGCTTGCCCCCGACGCGTGGCAACTTGTATTTGCACCACATTCCAGTGGCAGTCCTCTTTCCTTTACAGGCTGCACGGCGCCGTCAGATCGCCGTGCTCTCTGCACCTGCCTTCTCGGTTCCACGTGCCAGCGGGCACATCCGAGCCTTGCAGGGAGAGAAGACGCGGATAGTCGTCTCGCAGAAAAGAACGTGGCAGGGCGAAAAGATGTTCTTCCTTTGTTCTCCTCGTCACCCAGAGTGTGGTGCTGTACTGTGAGCCTCGGCCAGCGAAAGGCTAATCCATCCAGCGTTTCTCTCCTGATTCATTTCGCTGAGCGAGAGCAGAGGAAAATCCGTGCAGAGCACACTGTGGATGCGTGCAGTACACACGCTGAAGAGCTGCTGCACGGTTAAAGTCATCGCCGGGCTTCACTTCTGTCCAGAGCGCAGAAGGCCAAGAACGAAGCAGCTGGGCACGGGCTTCATGTACTCGGTGCACCGAATTTCAAATGTCCAGCCAAGAGCTTCTTCACAAGCCGATTCAGCTCAGAATGCTCTGACTGCTTCAGAAAGGAAGGAGCAGCCCTTGCACTCCTGGACACTAGCTGGCCACAAGCAGTTTCTTACACCTTCAGCGCTGCAGAGTCCATGCAGCTCGAGCACACCCAGAAGGACACGTCCAGAAAGAAGGCGTTCTTCAAGTACCCCCCTGCTCCAAGCTGCCTTGAAACTGAGCACAACACACTGCGGCTCGGCAGCTTCCTTCTCGCGTAGACGTGCCGTCACCTTTTGCACGCTCGCAGCTCCCTTGCCCACTTGCAGCAGCTGCTAGCAAAGAAAAAGGCCCCAGAAGTAAAAGCCACTGCTGGACTGCACTTTCCCCGTTGCCTCACGTCAAGCCCCAGAAACTGTCCGCTGCACTCTCTATTTCCATTCTCCGCTGCCTCTACCACTGTCATCTCTGCATCTCGAAGCATAAACCCCGGCACAATTCTTTCCAGGGAACGCTGGGAGAGAACTAGGTAGCAGCACAAGTAGCTGCAAGTGGAATTTTCTGCTTTCAACTGCTAATTCGAATCCGAAAACAAGCGAGTGGCAGCCACGCGCTTCCTCTTGCAGCCTGGGCGACGCACACACCAGCTCGCTGCTCTGCCTTCATTCTTACGCTGTTCCTAGCAGGTCGCGCTTTCGTTTTGCTGGAGACGAACCGTCGTCTACTTCTCGCCCAGAGAGCACGGTGCCGGCAGCCGAATGCTGCAGGCTGCTGCTTCTGCCGAAACACGCCTGGGCTATGCAATGTCTCTCTAGCGCTGAAGCAGCACCACATTCTCTTTGCTTTGTAGCCAGCATCTTTACGGAAAGATTCTCGGCTACGTCTGGCACAGAGAGCACTTGTAGTTCAACGGGTTTGCCCAGAGCTTGCCCCCGACGCGTGGCAACTTGTATTTGCACCACATTCCAGTGGCAGTCCTCTTTCCTTTACAGGCTGCACGGCGCCGTCAGATCGCCGTGCTCTCTGCACCTGCCTTCTCGGTTCCACGTGCCAGCGGGCACATCCGAGCCTTGCAGGGAGAGAAGACGCGGATAGTCGTCTCGCAGAAAAGAACGTGGCAGGGCGAAAAGATGTTCTTCCTTTGTTCTCCTCGTCACCCAGAGTGTGGTGCTGTACTGTGAGCCTCGGCCAGCGAAAGGCTAATCCATCCAGCGTTTCTCTCCTGATTCATTTCGCTGAGCGAGAGCAGAGGAAAATCCGTGCAGAGCACACTGTGGATGCGTGCAGTACACACGCTGAAGAGCTGCTGCACGGTTAAAGTCATCGCCGGGCTTCACTTCTGTCCAGAGCGCAGAAGGCCAAGAACGAAGCAGCTGGGCACGGGCTTCATGTACTCGGTGCACCGAATTTCAAATGTCCAGCCAAGAGCTTCTTCACAAGCCGATTCAGCTCAGAATGCTCTGACTGCTTCAGAAAGGAAGGAGCAGCCCTTGCACTCCTGGACACTAGCTGGCCACAAGCAGTTTCTTACACCTTCAGCGCTGCAGAGTCCATGCAGCTCGAGCACACCCAGAAGGACACGTCCAGAAAGAAGGCGTTCTTCAAGTACCCCCCTGCTCCAAGCTGCCTTGAAACTGAGCACAACACACTGCGGCTCGGCAGCTTCCTTCTCGCGTAGACGTGCCGTCACCTTTTGCACGCTCGCAGCTCCCTTGCCCACTTGCAGCAGCTGCTAGCAAAGAAAAAGGCCCCAGAAGTAAAAGCCACTGCTGGACTGCACTTTCCCCGTTGCCTCACGTCAAGCCCCAGAAACTGTCCGCTGCACTCTCTATTTCCATTCTCCGCTGCCTCTACCACTGTCATCTCTGCATCTCGAAGCATAAACCCCGGCACAATTCTTTCCAGGGAACGCTGGGAGAGAACTAGGTAGCAGCACAAGTAGCTGCAAGTGGAATTTTCTGCTTTCAACTGCTAATTCGAATCCGAAAACAAGCGAGTGGCAGCCACGCGCTTCCTCTTGCAGCCTGGGCGACGCACACACCAGCTCGCTGCTCTGCCTTCATTCTTACGCTGTTCCTAGCAGGTCGCGCTTTCGTTTTGCTGGAGACGAACCGCCGTCTACTTCTCGCCCAGAGAGCACGGTGCCGGCAGCCGAATGCTGCAGGCTGCTGCTTCTGCCGAAACACGCCTGGGCTATGCAATGTCTCTCTAGCGCTGAAGCAGCACCACATTCTCTTTGCTTTGTAGCCAGCATCTTTACGGAAAGATTCTCGGCTACGTCTGGCACAGAGAGCACTTGTAGTTCAACGGGTTTGCCCAGAGCTTGCCCCCGACGCGTGGCAACTTGTATTTGCACCACATTCCAGTGGCAGTCCTCTTTCCTTTACAGGCTGCACGGCGCCGTCAGATCGCCGTGCTCTCTGCACCTGCCTTCTCGGTTCCACGTGCCAGCGGGCACATCCGAGCCTTGCAGGGAGAGAAGACGCGGATAGTCGTCTCGCAGAAAAGAACGTGGCAGGGCGAAAAGATGTTCTTCCTTTGTTCTCCTCGTCACCCAGAGTGTGGTGCTGTACTGTGAGCCTCGGCCAGCGAAAGGCTAATCCATCCAGCGTTTCTCTCCTGATTCATTTCGCTGAGCGAGAGCAGAGGAAAATCCGTGCAGAGCACACTGTGGATGCGTGCAGTACACACGCTGAAGAGCTGCTGCACGGTTAAAGTCATCGCCGGGCTTCACTTCTGTCCAGAGCGCAGAAGGCCAAGAACGAAGCAGCTGGGCACGGGCTTCATGTACTCGGTGCACCGAATTTCAAATGTCCAGCCAAGAGCTTCTTCACAAGCCGATTCAGCTCAGAATGCTCTGACTGCTTCAGAAAGGAAGGAGCAGCCCTTGCACTCCTGGACACTAGCTGGCCACAAGCAGTTTCTTACACCTTCAGCGCTGCAGAGTCCATGCAGCTCGAGCACACCCAGAAGGACACGTCCAGAAAGAAGGCGTTCTTCAAGTACCCCCCTGCTCCAAGCTGCCTTGAAACTGAGCACAACACACTGCGGCTCGGCAGCTTCCTTCTCGCATAGACGTGCCGTCACCTTTTGCACGCTCGCAGCTCCCTTGCCCACTTGCAGCAGCTGCTAGCAAAGAAAAAGGCCCCAGAAGTAAAAGCCACTGCTGGACTGCACTTTCCCCGTTGCCTCACGTCAAGCCCCAGAAACTGTCCGCTGCACTCTCTATTTCCATTCTCCGCTGCCTCTACCACTGTCATCTCTGCATCTCGAAGCATAAACCCCGGCACAATTCTTTCCAGGGAACGCTGGGAGAGAACTAGGTAGCAGCACAAGTAGCTGCAAGTGGAATTTTCTGCTTTCAACTGCTAATTCGAATCCGAAAACAAGCGAGTGGCAGCCACGCGCTTCCTCTTGCAGCCTGGGCGACGCACACACCAGCTCGCTGCTCTGCCTTCATTCTTACGCTGTTCCTAGCAGGTCGCGCTTTCGTTTTGCTGGAGACGAACCGCCGTCTACTTCTCGCCCAGAGAGCACGGTGCCGGCAGCCGAATGCTGCAGGCTGCTGCTTCTGCCGAAACACGCCTGGGCTATGCAATGTCTCTCTAGCGCTGAAGCAGCACCACATTCTCTTTGCTTTGTAGCCAGCATCTTTACGGAAAGATTCTCGGCTACGTCTGGCACAGAGAGCACTTGTAGTTCAACGGGTTTGCCCAGAGCTTGCCCCCGACGCGTGGCAACTTGTATTTGCACCACATTCCAGTGGCAGTCCTCTTTCCTTTACAGGCTGCACGGCGCCGTCAGATCGCCGTGCTCTCTGCACCTGCCTTCTCGGTTCCACGTGCCAGCGGGCACATCCGAGCCTTGCAGGGAGAGAAGACGCGGATAGTCGTCTCGCAGAAAAGAACGTGGCAGGGCGAAAAGATGTTCTTCCTTTGTTCTCCTCGTCACCCAGAGTGTGGTGCTGTACTGTGAGCCTCGGCCAGCGAAAGGCTAATCCATCCAGCGTTTCTCTCCTGATTCATTTCGCTGAGCGAGAGCAGAGGAAAATCCGTGCAGAGCACACTGTGGATGCGTGCAGTACACACGCTGAAGAGCTGCTGCACGGTTAAAGTCATCGCCGGGCTTCACTTCTGTCCAGAGCGCAGAAGGCCAAGAACGAAGCAGCTGGGCACGGGCTTCATGTACTCGGTGCACCGAATTTCAAATGTCCAGCCAAGAGCTTCTTCACAAGCCGATTCAGCTCAGAATGCTCTGACTGCTTCAGAAAGGAAGGAGCAGCCCTTGCACTCCTGGACACTAGCTGGCCACAAGCAGTTTCTTACACCTTCAGCGCTGCAGAGTCCATGCAGCTCGAGCACACCCAGAAGGACACGTCCAGAAAGAAGGCGTTCTTCAAGTACCCCCCTGCTCCAAGCTGCCTTGAAACTGAGCACAACACACTGCGGCTCGGCAGCTTCCTTCTCGCGTAGACATGCCGTCACCTTTTGCACTCTCGCAGCTCCCTTGCCCACTTGCAGCAGCTGCTAGCAAAGAAAAAGGCCCCAGAAGTAAAAGCCACTGCTGGACTGCACTTTCCCCGTTGCCTCACGTCAAGCCCCAGAAACTGTCCGCTGCACTCTCTATTTCCATTCTCCGCTGCCTCTACCACTGTCATCTCTGCATCTCGAAGCATAAACCCCGGCACAATTCTTTCCAGGGAACGCTGGGAGAGAACTAGGTAGCAGCACAAGTAGCTGCAAGTGGAATTTTCTGCTTTCAACTGCTAATTCGAATCCGAAAACAAGCGAGTGGCAGCCACGCGCTTCCTCTTGCAGCCTGGGCGACGCACACACCAGCTCGCTGCTCTGCCTTCATTCTTACGCTGTTCCTAGCAGGTCGCGCTTTCGTTTTGCTGGAGACGAACCGCCGTCTACTTCTCGCCCAGAGAGCACGGTGCCGGCAGCCGAATGCTGCAGGCTGCTGCTTCTGCCGAAACACGCCTGGGCTATGCAATGTCTCTCTAGCGCTGAAGCAGCACCACATTCTCTTTGCTTTGTAGCCAGCATCTTTACGGAAAGATTCTCGGCTACGTCTGGCACAGAGAGCACTTGTAGTTCAACGGGTTTGCCCAGAGCTTGCCCCCGACGCGTGGCAACTTGTATTTGCACCACATTCCAGTGGCAGTCCTCTTTCCTTTACAGGCTGCACGGCGCCGTCAGATCGCCGTGCTCTCTGCACCTGCCTTCTCGGTTCCACGTGCCAGCGGGCACATCCGAGCCTTGCAGGGAGAGAAGACGCGGATAGTCGTCTCGCAGAAAAGAACGTGGCAGGGCGAAAAGATGTTCTTCCTTTGTTCTCCTCGTCACCCAGAGTGTGGTGCTGTACTGTGAGCCTCGGCCAGCGAAAGGCTAATCCATCCAGCGTTTCTCTCCTGATTCATTTCGCTGAGCGAGAGCAGAGGAAAATCCGTGCAGAGCACACTGTGGATGCGTGCAGTACACACGCTGAAGAGCTGCTGCACGGTTAAAGTCATCGCCGGGCTTCACTTCTGTCCAGAGCGCAGAAGGCCAAGAACGAAGCAGCTGGGCACGGGCTTCATGTACTCGGTGCACCGAATTTCAAATGTCCAGCCAAGAGCTTCTTCACAAGCCGATTCAGCTCAGAATGCTCTGACTGCTTCAGAAAGGAAGGAGCAGCCCTTGCACTCCTGGACACTAGCTGGCCACAAGCAGTTTCTTACACCTTCAGCGCTGCAGAGTCCATGCAGCTCGAGCACACCCAGAAGGACACGTCCAGAAAGAAGGCGTTCTTCAAGTACCCCCCTGCTCCAAGCTGCCTTGAAACTGAGCACAACACACTGCGGCTCGGCAGCTTCCTTCTCGCGTAGACGTGCCGTCACCTTTTGCACGCTCGCAGCTCCCTTGCCCACTTGCAGCAGCTGCTAGCAAAGAAAAAGGCCCCAGAAGTAAAAGCCACTGCTGGACTGCACTTTCCCCGTTGCCTCACGTCAAGCCCCAGAAACTGTCCGCTGCACTCTCTATTTCCATTCTCCGCTGCCTCTACCACTGTCATCTCTGCATCTCGAAGCATAAACCCCGGCACAATTCTTTCCAGGGAACGCTGGGAGAGAACTAGGTAGCAGCACAAGTAGCTGCAAGTGGAATTTTCTGCTTTCAACTGCTAATTCGAATCCGAAAACAAGCGAGTGGCAGCCACGCGCTTCCTCTTGCAGCCTGGGCGACGCACACACCAGCTCGCTGCTCTGCCTTCATTCTTACGCTGTTCCTAGCAGGTCGCGCTTTCGTTTTGCTGGAGACGAACCGCCGTCTACTTCTCGCCCAGAGAGCACGGTGCCGGCAGCCGAATGCTGCAGGCTGCTGCTTCTGCCGAAACACGCCTGGGCTATGCAATGTCTCTCTAGCGCTGAAGCAGCACCACATTCTCTTTGCTTTGTAGCCAGCATCTTTACGGAAAGATTCTCGGCTACGTCTGGCACAGAGAGCACTTGTAGTTCAACGGGTTTGCCCAGAGCTTGCCCCCGACGCGTGGCAACTTGTATTTGCACCACATTCCAGTGGCAGTCCTCTTTCCTTTACAGGCTGCACGGCGCCGTCAGATCGCCGTGCTCTCTGCACCTGCCTTCTCGGTTCCACGTGCCAGCGGGCACATCCGAGCCTTGCAGGGAGAGAAGACGCGGATAGTCGTCTCGCAGAAAAGAACGTGGCAGGGCGAAAAGATGTTCTTCCTTTGTTCTCCTCGTCACCCAGAGTGTGGTGCTGTACTGTGAGCCTCGGCCAGCGAAAGGCTAATCCATCCAGCGTTTCTCTCCTGATTCATTTCGCTGAGCGAGAGCAGAGGAAAATCCGTGCAGAGCACACTGTGGATGCGTGCAGTACACACGCTGAAGAGCTGCTGCACGGTTAAAGTCATCGCCGGGCTTCACTTCTGTCCAGAGCGCAGAAGGCCAAGAACGAAGCAGCTGGGCACGGGCTTCATGTACTCGGTGCACCGAATTTCAAATGTCCAGCCAAGAGCTTCTTCACAAGCCGATTCAGCTCAGAATGCTCTGACTGCTTCAGAAAGGAAGGAGCAGCCCTTGCACTCCTGGACACTAGCTGGCCACAAGCAGTTTCTTACACCTTCAGCGCTGCAGAGTCCATGCAGCTCGAGCACACCCAGAAGGACACGTCCAGAAAGAAGGCGTTCTTCAAGTACCCCCCTGCTCCAAGCTGCCTTGAAACTGAGCACAACACACTGCGGCTCGGCAGCTTCCTTCTCGCGTAGACGTGCCGTCACCTTTTGCACGCTCGCAGCTCCCTTGCCCACTTGCAGCAGCTGCTAGCAAAGAAAAAGGCCCCAGAAGTAAAAGCCACTGCTGGACTGCACTTTCCCCGTTGCCTCACGTCAAGCCCCAGAAACTGTCCGCTGCACTCTCTATTTCCATTCTCCGCTGCCTCTACCACTGTCATCTCTGCATCTCGAAGCATAAACCCCGGCACAATTCTTTCCAGGGAACGCTGGGAGAGAACTAGGTAGCAGCACAAGTAGCTGCAAGTGGAATTTTCTGCTTTCAACTGCTAATTCGAATCCGAAAACAAGCGAGTGGCAGCCACGCGCTTCCTCTTGCAGCCTGGGCGACGCACACACCAGCTCGCTGCTCTGCCTTCATTCTTACGCTGTTCCTAGCAGGTCGCGCTTTCGTTTTGCTGGAGACGAACCGCCGTCTACTTCTCGCCCAGAGAGCACGGTGCCGGCAGCCGAATGCTGCAGGCTGCTGCTTCTGCCGAAACACGCCTGGGCTATGCAATGTCTCTCTAGCGCTGAAGCAGCACCACATTCTCTTTGCTTTGTAGCCAGCATCTTTACGGAAAGATTCTCGGCTACGTCTGGCACAGAGAGCACTTGTAGTTCAACGGGTTTGCCCAGAGCTTGCCCCCGACGCGTGGCAACTTGTATTTGCACCACATTCCAGTGGCAGTCCTCTTTCCTTTACAGGCTGCACGGCGCCGTCAGATCGCCGTGCTCTCTGCACCTGCCTTCTCGGTTCCACGTGCCAGCGGGCACATCCGAGCCTTGCAGGGAGAGAAGACGCGGATAGTCGTCTCGCAGAAAAGAACGTGGCAGGGCGAAAAGATGTTCTTCCTTTGTTCTCCTCGTCACCCAGAGTGTGGTGCTGTACTGTGAGCCTCGGCCAGCGAAAGGCTAATCCATCCAGCGTTTCTCTCCTGATTCATTTCGCTGAGCGAGAGCAGAGGAAAATCCGTGCAGAGCACACTGTGGATGCGTGCAGTACACACGCTGAAGAGCTGCTGCACGGTTAAAGTCATCGCCGGGCTTCACTTCTGTCCAGAGCGCAGAAGGCCAAGAACGAAGCAGCTGGGCACGGGCTTCATGTACTCGGTGCACCGAATTTCAAATGTCCAGCCAAGAGCTTCTTCACAAGCCGATTCAGCTCAGAATGCTCTGACTGCTTCAGAAAGGAAGGAGCAGCCCTTGCACTCCTGGACACTAGCTGGCCACAAGCAGTTTCTTACACCTTCAGCGCTGCAGAGTCCATGCAGCTCGAGCACACCCAGAAGGACACGTCCAGAAAGAAGGCGTTCTTCAAGTACCCCCCTGCTCCAAGCTGCCTTGAAACTGAGCACAACACACTGCGGCTCGGCAGCTTCCTTCTCGCGTAGACGTGCCGTCACCTTTTGCACGCTCGCAGCTCCCTTGCCCACTTGCAGCAGCTGCTAGCAAAGAAAAAGGCCCCAGAAGTAAAAGCCACTGCTGGACTGCACTTTCCCCGTTGCCTCACGTCAAGCCCCAGAAACTGTCCGCTGCACTCTCTATTTCCATTCTCCGCTGCCTCTACCACTGTCATCTCTGCATCTCGAAGCATAAACCCCGGCACAATTCTTTCCAGGGAACGCTGGGAGAGAACTAGGTAGCAGCACAAGTAGCTGCAAGTGGAATTTTCTGCTTTCAACTGCTAATTCGAATCCGAAAACAAGCGAGTGGCAGCCACGCGCTTCCTCTTGCAGCCTGGGCGACGCACACACCAGCTCGCTGCTCTGCCTTCATTCTTACGCTGTTCCTAGCAGGTCGCGCTTTCGTTTTGCTGGAGACGAACCGCCGTCTACTTCTCGCCCAGAGAGCACGGTGCCGGCAGCCGAATGCTGCAGGCTGCTGCTTCTGCCGAAACACGCCTGGGCTATGCAATGTCTCTCTAGCGCTGAAGCAGCACCACATTCTCTTTGCTTTGTAGCCAGCATCTTTACGGAAAGATTCTCGGCTACGTCTGGCACAGAGAGCACTTGTAGTTCAACGGGTTTGCCCAGAGCTTGCCCCCGACGCGTGGCAACTTGTATTTGCACCACATTCCAGTGGCAGTCCTCTTTCCTTTACAGGCTGCACGGCGCCGTCAGATCGCCGTGCTCTCTGCACCTGCCTTCTCGGTTCCACGTGCCAGCGGGCACATCCGAGCCTTGCAGGGAGAGAAGACGCGGATAGTCGTCTCGCAGAAAAGAACGTGGCAGGGCGAAAAGATGTTCTTCCTTTGTTCTCCTCGTCACCCAGAGTGTGGTGCTGTACTGTGAGCCTCGGCCAGCGAAAGGCTAATCCATCCAGCGTTTCTCTCCTGATTCATTTCGCTGAGCGAGAGCAGAGGAAAATCCGTGCAGAGCACACTGTGGATGCGTGCAGTACACACGCTGAAGAGCTGCTGCACGGTTAAAGTCATCGCCGGGCTTCACTTCTGTCCAGAGCGCAGAAGGCCAAGAACGAAGCAGCTGGGCACGGGCTTCATGTACTCGGTGCACCGAATTTCAAATGTCCAGCCAAGAGCTTCTTCACAAGCCGATTCAGCTCAGAATGCTCTGACTGCTTCAGAAAGGAAGGAGCAGCCCTTGCACTCCTGGACACTAGCTGGCCACAAGCAGTTTCTTACACCTTCAGCGCTGCAGAGTCCATGCAGCTCGAGCACACCCAGAAGGACACGTCCAGAAAGAAGGCGTTCTTCAAGTACCCCCCTGCTCCAAGCTGCCTTGAAACTGAGCACAACACACTGCGGCTCGGCAGCTTCCTTCTCGCGTAGACGTGCCGTCACCTTTTGCACGCTCGCAGCTCCCTTGCCCACTTGCAGCAGCTGCTAGCAAAGAAAAAGGCCCCAGAAGTAAAAGCCACTGCTGGACTGCACTTTCCCCGTTGCCTCACGTCAAGCCCCAGAAACTGTCCGCTGCACTCTCTATTTCCATTCTCCGCTGCCTCTACCACTGTCATCTCTGCATCTCGAAGCATAAACCCCGGCACAATTCTTTCCAGGGAACGCTGGGAGAGAACTAGGTAGCAGCACAAGTAGCTGCAAGTGGAATTTTCTGCTTTCAACTGCTAATTCGAATCCGAAAACAAGCGAGTGGCAGCCACGCGCTTCCTCTTGCAGCCTGGGCGACGCACACACCAGCTCGCTGCTCTGCCTTCATTCTTACGCTGTTCCTAGCAGGTCGCGCTTTCGTTTTGCTGGAGACGAACCGTCGTCTACTTCTCGCCCAGAGAGCACGGTGCCGGCAGCCGAATGCTGCAGGCTGCTGCTTCTGCCGAAACACGCCTGGGCTATGCAATGTCTCTCTAGCGCTGAAGCAGCACCACATTCTCTTTGCTTTGTAGCCAGCATCTTTACGGAAAGATTCTCGGCTACGTCTGGCACAGAGAGCACTTGTAGTTCAACGGGTTTGCCCAGAGCTTGCCCCCGACGCGTGGCAACTTGTATTTGCACCACATTCCAGTGGCAGTCCTCTTTCCTTTACAGGCTGCACGGCGCCGTCAGATCGCCGTGCTCTCTGCACCTGCCTTCTCGGTTCCACGTGCCAGCGGGCACATCCGAGCCTTGCAGGGAGAGAAGACGCGGATAGTCGTCTCGCAGAAAAGAACGTGGCAGGGCGAAAAGATGTTCTTCCTTTGTTCTCCTCGTCACCCAGAGTGTGGTGCTGTACTGTGAGCCTCGGCCAGCGAAAGGCTAATCCATCCAGCGTTTCTCTCCTGATTCATTTCGCTGAGCGAGAGCAGAGGAAAATCCGTGCAGAGCACACTGTGGATGCGTGCAGTACACACGCTGAAGAGCTGCTGCACGGTTAAAGTCATCGCCGGGCTTCACTTCTGTCCAGAGCGCAGAAGGCCAAGAACGAAGCAGCTGGGCACGGGCTTCATGTACTCGGTGCACCGAATTTCAAATGTCCAGCCAAGAGCTTCTTCACAAGCCGATTCAGCTCAGAATGCTCTGACTGCTTCAGAAAGGAAGGAGCAGCCCTTGCACTCCTGGACACTAGCTGGCCACAAGCAGTTTCTTACACCTTCAGCGCTGCAGAGTCCATGCAGCTCGAGCACACCCAGAAGGACACGTCCAGAAAGAAGGCGTTCTTCAAGTACCCCCCTGCTCCAAGCTGCCTTGAAACTGAGCACAACACACTGCGGCTCGGCAGCTTCCTTCTCGCGTAGACGTGCCGTCACCTTTTGCACGCTCGCAGCTCCCTTGCCCACTTGCAGCAGCTGCTAGCAAAGAAAAAGGCCCCAGAAGTAAAAGCCACTGCTGGACTGCACTTTCCCCGTTGCCTCACGTCAAGCCCCAGAAACTGTCCGCTGCACTCTCTATTTCCATTCTCCGCTGCCTCTACCACTGTCATCTCTGCATCTCGAAGCATAAACCCCGGCACAATTCTTTCCAGGGAACGCTGGGAGAGAACTAGGTAGCAGCACAAGTAGCTGCAAGTGGAATTTTCTGCTTTCAACTGCTAATTCGAATCCGAAAACAAGCGAGTGGCAGCCACGCGCTTCCTCTTGCAGCCTGGGCGACGCACACACCAGCTCGCTGCTCTGCCTTCATTCTTACGCTGTTCCTAGCAGGTCGCGCTTTCGTTTTGCTGGAGACGAACCGTCGTCTACTTCTCGCCCAGAGAGCACGGTGCCGGCAGCCGAATGCTGCAGGCTGCTGCTTCTGCCGAAACACGCCTGGGCTATGCAATGTCTCTCTAGCGCTGAAGCAGCACCACATTCTCTTTGCTTTGTAGCCAGCATCTTTACGGAAAGATTCTCGGCTACGTCTGGCACAGAGAGCACTTGTAGTTCAACGGGTTTGCCCAGAGCTTGCCCCCGACGCGTGGCAACTTGTATTTGCACCACATTCCAGTGGCAGTCCTCTTTCCTTTACAGGCTGCACGGCGCCGTCAGATCGCCGTGCTCTCTGCACCTGCCTTCTCGGTTCCACGTGCCAGCGGGCACATCCGAGCCTTGCAGGGAGAGAAGACGCGGATAGTCGTCTCGCAGAAAAGAACGTGGCAGGGCGAAAAGATGTTCTTCCTTTGTTCTCCTCGTCACCCAGAGTGTGGTGCTGTACTGTGAGCCTCGGCCAGCGAAAGGCTAATCCATCCAGCGTTTCTCTCCTGATTCATTTCGCTGAGCGAGAGCAGAGGAAAATCCGTGCAGAGCACACTGTGGATGCGTGCAGTACACACGCTGAAGAGCTGCTGCACGGTTAAAGTCATCGCCGGGCTTCACTTCTGTCCAGAGCGCAGAAGGCCAAGAACGAAGCAGCTGGGCACGGGCTTCATGTACTCGGTGCACCGAATTTCAAATGTCCAGCCAAGAGCTTCTTCACAAGCCGATTCAGCTCAGAATGCTCTGACTGCTTCAGAAAGGAAGGAGCAGCCCTTGCACTCCTGGACACTAGCTGGCCACAAGCAGTTTCTTACACCTTCAGCGCTGCAGAGTCCATGCAGCTCGAGCACACCCAGAAGGACACGTCCAGAAAGAAGGCGTTCTTCAAGTACCCCCCTGCTCCAAGCTGCCTTGAAACTGAGCACAACACACTGCGGCTCGGCAGCTTCCTTCTCGCGTAGACGTGCCGTCACCTTTTGCACTCTCGCAGCTCCCTTGCCCACTTGCAGCAGCTGCTAGCAAAGAAAAAGGCCCCAGAAGTAAAAGCCACTGCTGGACTGCACTTTCCCCGTTGCCTCACGTCAAGCCCCAGAAACTGTCCGCTGCACTCTCTATTTCCATTCTCCGCTGCCTCTACCACTGTCATCTCTGCATCTCGAAGCATAAACCCCGGCACAATTCTTTCCAGGGAACGCTGGGAGAGAACTAGGTAGCAGCACAAGTAGCTGCAAGTGGAATTTTCTGCTTTCAACTGCTAATTCGAATCCGAAAACAAGCGAGTGGCAGCCACGCGCTTCCTCTTGCAGCCTGGGCGACGCACACACCAGCTCGCTGCTCTGCCTTCATTCTTACGCTGTTCCTAGCAGGTCGCGCTTTCGTTTTGCTGGAGACGAACCGCCGTCTACTTCTCGCCCAGAGAGCACGGTGCCGGCAGCCGAATGCTGCAGGCTGCTGCTTCTGCCGAAACACGCCTGGGCTATGCAATGTCTCTCTAGCGCTGAAGCAGCACCACATTCTCTTTGCTTTGTAGCCAGCATCTTTACGGAAAGATTCTCGGCTACGTCTGGCACAGAGAGCACTTGTAGTTCAACGGGTTTGCCCAGAGCTTGCCCCCGACGCGTGGCAACTTGTATTTGCACCACATTCCAGTGGCAGTCCTCTTTCCTTTACAGGCTGCACGGCGCCGTCAGATCGCCGTGCTCTCTGCACCTGCCTTCTCGGTTCCACGTGCCAGCGGGCACATCCGAGCCTTGCAGGGAGAGAAGACGCGGATAGTCGTCTCGCAGAAAAGAACGTGGCAGGGCGAAAAGATGTTCTTCCTTTGTTCTCCTCGTCACCCAGAGTGTGGTGCTGTACTGTGAGCCTCGGCCAGCGAAAGGCTAATCCATCCAGCGTTTCTCTCCTGATTCATTTCGCTGAGCGAGAGCAGAGGAAAATCCGTGCAGAGCACACTGTGGATGCGTGCAGTACACACGCTGAAGAGCTGCTGCACGGTTAAAGTCATCGCCGGGCTTCACTTCTGTCCAGAGCGCAGAAGGCCAAGAACGAAGCAGCTGGGCACGGGCTTCATGTACTCGGTGCACCGAATTTCAAATGTCCAGCCAAGAGCTTCTTCACAAGCCGATTCAGCTCAGAATGCTCTGACTGCTTCAGAAAGGAAGGAGCAGCCCTTGCACTCCTGGACACTAGCTGGCCACAAGCAGTTTCTTACACCTTCAGCGCTGCAGAGTCCATGCAGCTCGAGCACACCCAGAAGGACACGTCCAGAAAGAAGGCGTTCTTCAAGTACCCCCCTGCTCCAAGCTGCCTTGAAACTGAGCACAACACACTGCGGCTCGGCAGCTTCCTTCTCGCGTAGACGTGCCGTCACCTTTTGCACGCTCGCAGCTCCCTTGCCCACTTGCAGCAGCTGCTAGCAAAGAAAAAGGCCCCAGAAGTAAAAGCCACTGCTGGACTGCACTTTCCCCGTTGCCTCACGTCAAGCCCCAGAAACTGTCCGCTGCACTCTCTATTTCCATTCTCCGCTGCCTCTACCACTGTCATCTCTGCATCTCGAAGCATAAACCCCGGCACAATTCTTTCCAGGGAACGCTGGGAGAGAACTAGGTAGCAGCACAAGTAGCTGCAAGTGGAATTTTCTGCTTTCAACTGCTAATTCGAATCCGAAAACAAGCGAGTGGCAGCCACGCGCTTCCTCTTGCAGCCTGGGCGACGCACACACCAGCTCGCTGCTCTGCCTTCATTCTTACGCTGTTCCTAGCAGGTCGCGCTTTCGTTTTGCTGGAGACGAACCGCCGTCTACTTCTCGCCCAGAGAGCACGGTGCCGGCAGCCGAATGCTGCAGGCTGCTGCTTCTGCCGAAACACGCCTGGGCTATGCAATGTCTCTCTAGCGCTGAAGCAGCACCACATTCTCTTTGCTTTGTAGCCAGCATCTTTACGGAAAGATTCTCGGCTACGTCTGGCACAGAGAGCACTTGTAGTTCAACGGGTTTGCCCAGAGCTTGCCCCCGACGCGTGGCAACTTGTATTTGCACCACATTCCAGTGGCAGTCCTCTTTCCTTTACAGGCTGCACGGCGCCGTCAGATCGCCGTGCTCTCTGCACCTGCCTTCTCGGTTCCACGTGCCAGCGGGCACATCCGAGCCTTGCAGGGAGAGAAGACGCGGATAGTCGTCTCGCAGAAAAGAACGTGGCAGGGCGAAAAGATGTTCTTCCTTTGTTCTCCTCGTCACCCAGAGTGTGGTGCTGTACTGTGAGCCTCGGCCAGCGAAAGGCTAATCCATCCAGCGTTTCTCTCCTGATTCATTTCGCTGAGCGAGAGCAGAGGAAAATCCGTGCAGAGCACACTGTGGATGCGTGCAGTACACACGCTGAAGAGCTGCTGCACGGTTAAAGTCATCGCCGGGCTTCACTTCTGTCCAGAGCGCAGAAGGCCAAGAACGAAGCAGCTGGGCACGGGCTTCATGTACTCGGTGCACCGAATTTCAAATGTCCAGCCAAGAGCTTCTTCACAAGCCGATTCAGCTCAGAATGCTCTGACTGCTTCAGAAAGGAAGGAGCAGCCCTTGCACTCCTGGACACTAGCTGGCCACAAGCAGTTTCTTACACCTTCAGCGCTGCAGAGTCCATGCAGCTCGAGCACACCCAGAAGGACACGTCCAGAAAGAAGGCGTTCTTCAAGTACCCCCCTGCTCCAAGCTGCCTTGAAACTGAGCACAACACACTGCGGCTCGGCAGCTTCCTTCTCGCGTAGACGTGCCGTCACCTTTTGCACGCTCGCAGCTCCCTTGCCCACTTGCAGCAGCTGCTAGCAAAGAAAAAGGCCCCAGAAGTAAAAGCCACTGCTGGACTGCACTTTCCCCGTTGCCTCACGTCAAGCCCCAGAAACTGTCCGCTGCACTCTCTATTTCCATTCTCCGCTGCCTCTACCACTGTCATCTCTGCATCTCGAAGCATAAACCCCGGCACAATTCTTTCCAGGGAACGCTGGGAGAGAACTAGGTAGCAGCACAAGTAGCTGCAAGTGGAATTTTCTGCTTTCAACTGCTAATTCGAATCCGAAAACAAGCGAGTGGCAGCCACGCGCTTCCTCTTGCAGCCTGGGCGACGCACACACCAGCTCGCTGCTCTGCCTTCATTCTTACGCTGTTCCTAGCAGGTCGCGCTTTCGTTTTGCTGGAGACGAACCGTCGTCTACTTCTCGCCCAGAGAGCACGGTGCCGGCAGCCGAATGCTGCAGGCTGCTGCTTCTGCCGAAACACGCCTGGGCTATGCAATGTCTCTCTAGCGCTGAAGCAGCACCACATTCTCTTTGCTTTGTAGCCAGCATCTTTACGGAAAGATTCTCGGCTACGTCTGGCACAGAGAGCACTTGTAGTTCAACGGGTTTGCCCAGAGCTTGCCCCCGACGCGTGGCAACTTGTATTTGCACCACATTCCAGTGGCAGTCCTCTTTCCTTTACAGGCTGCACGGCGCCGTCAGATCGCCGTGCTCTCTGCACCTGCCTTCTCGGTTCCACGTGCCAGCGGGCACATCCGAGCCTTGCAGGGAGAGAAGACGCGGATAGTCGTCTCGCAGAAAAGAACGTGGCAGGGCGAAAAGATGTTCTTCCTTTGTTCTCCTCGTCACCCAGAGTGTGGTGCTGTACTGTGAGCCTCGGCCAGCGAAAGGCTAATCCATCCAGCGTTTCTCTCCTGATTCATTTCGCTGAGCGAGAGCAGAGGAAAATCCGTGCAGAGCACACTGTGGATGCGTGCAGTACACACGCTGAAGAGCTGCTGCACGGTTAAAGTCATCGCCGGGCTTCACTTCTGTCCAGAGCGCAGAAGGCCAAGAACGAAGCAGCTGGGCACGGGCTTCATGTACTCGGTGCACCGAATTTCAAATGTCCAGCCAAGAGCTTCTTCACAAGCCGATTCAGCTCAGAATGCTCTGACTGCTTCAGAAAGGAAGGAGCAGCCCTTGCACTCCTGGACACTAGCTGGCCACAAGCAGTTTCTTACACCTTCAGCGCTGCAGAGTCCATGCAGCTCGAGCACACCCAGAAGGACACGTCCAGAAAGAAGGCGTTCTTCAAGTACCCCCCTGCTCCAAGCTGCCTTGAAACTGAGCACAACACACTGCGGCTCGGCAGCTTCCTTCTCGCGTAGACGTGCCGTCACCTTTTGCACGCTCGCAGCTCCCTTGCCCACTTGCAGCAGCTGCTAGCAAAGAAAAAGGCCCCAGAAGTAAAAGCCACTGCTGGACTGCACTTTCCCCGTTGCCTCACGTCAAGCCCCAGAAACTGTCCGCTGCACTCTCTATTTCCATTCTCCGCTGCCTCTACCACTGTCATCTCTGCATCTCGAAGCATAAACCCCGGCACAATTCTTTCCAGGGAACGCTGGGAGAGAACTAGGTAGCAGCACAAGTAGCTGCAAGTGGAATTTTCTGCTTTCAACTGCTAATTCGAATCCGAAAACAAGCGAGTGGCAGCCACGCGCTTCCTCTTGCAGCCTGGGCGACGCACACACCAGCTCGCTGCTCTGCCTTCATTCTTACGCTGTTCCTAGCAGGTCGCGCTTTCGTTTTGCTGGAGACGAACCGCCGTCTACTTCTCGCCCAGAGAGCACGGTGCCGGCAGCCGAATGCTGCAGGCTGCTGCTTCTGCCGAAACACGCCTGGGCTATGCAATGTCTCTCTAGCGCTGAAGCAGCACCACATTCTCTTTGCTTTGTAGCCAGCATCTTTACGGAAAGATTCTCGGCTACGTCTGGCACAGAGAGCACTTGTAGTTCAACGGGTTTGCCCAGAGCTTGCCCCCGACGCGTGGCAACTTGTATTTGCACCACATTCCAGTGGCAGTCCTCTTTCCTTTACAGGCTGCACGGCGCCGTCAGATCGCCGTGCTCTCTGCACCTGCCTTCTCGGTTCCACGTGCCAGCGGGCACATCCGAGCCTTGCAGGGAGAGAAGACGCGGATAGTCGTCTCGCAGAAAAGAACGTGGCAGGGCGAAAAGATGTTCTTCCTTTGTTCTCCTCGTCACCCAGAGTGTGGTGCTGTACTGTGAGCCTCGGCCAGCGAAAGGCTAATCCATCCAGCGTTTCTCTCCTGATTCATTTCGCTGAGCGAGAGCAGAGGAAAATCCGTGCAGAGCACACTGTGGATGCGTGCAGTACACACGCTGAAGAGCTGCTGCACGGTTAAAGTCATCGCCGGGCTTCACTTCTGTCCAGAGCGCAGAAGGCCAAGAACGAAGCAGCTGGGCACGGGCTTCATGTACTCGGTGCACCGAATTTCAAATGTCCAGCCAAGAGCTTCTTCACAAGCCGATTCAGCTCAGAATGCTCTGACTGCTTCAGAAAGGAAGGAGCAGCCCTTGCACTCCTGGACACTAGCTGGCCACAAGCAGTTTCTTACACCTTCAGCGCTGCAGAGTCCATGCAGCTCGAGCACACCCAGAAGGACACGTCCAGAAAGAAGGCGTTCTTCAAGTACCCCCCTGCTCCAAGCTGCCTTGAAACTGAGCACAACACACTGCGGCTCGGCAGCTTCCTTCTCGCATAGACGTGCCGTCACCTTTTGCACGCTCGCAGCTCCCTTGCCCACTTGCAGCAGCTGCTAGCAAAGAAAAAGGCCCCAGAAGTAAAAGCCACTGCTGGACTGCACTTTCCCCGTTGCCTCACGTCAAGCCCCAGAAACTGTCCGCTGCACTCTCTATTTCCATTCTCCGCTGCCTCTACCACTGTCATCTCTGCATCTCGAAGCATAAACCCCGGCACAATTCTTTCCAGGGAACGCTGGGAGAGAACTAGGTAGCAGCACAAGTAGCTGCAAGTGGAATTTTCTGCTTTCAACTGCTAATTCGAATCCGAAAACAAGCGAGTGGCAGCCACGCGCTTCCTCTTGCAGCCTGGGCGACGCACACACCAGCTCGCTGCTCTGCCTTCATTCTTACGCTGTTCCTAGCAGGTCGCGCTTTCGTTTTGCTGGAGACGAACCGCCGTCTACTTCTCGCCCAGAGAGCACGGTGCCGGCAGCCGAATGCTGCAGGCTGCTGCTTCTGCCGAAACACGCCTGGGCTATGCAATGTCTCTCTAGCGCTGAAGCAGCACCACATTCTCTTTGCTTTGTAGCCAGCATCTTTACGGAAAGATTCTCGGCTACGTCTGGCACAGAGAGCACTTGTAGTTCAACGGGTTTGCCCAGAGCTTGCCCCCGACGCGTGGCAACTTGTATTTGCACCACATTCCAGTGGCAGTCCTCTTTCCTTTACAGGCTGCACGGCGCCGTCAGATCGCCGTGCTCTCTGCACCTGCCTTCTCGGTTCCACGTGCCAGCGGGCACATCCGAGCCTTGCAGGGAGAGAAGACGCGGATAGTCGTCTCGCAGAAAAGAACGTGGCAGGGCGAAAAGATGTTCTTCCTTTGTTCTCCTCGTCACCCAGAGTGTGGTGCTGTACTGTGAGCCTCGGCCAGCGAAAGGCTAATCCATCCAGCGTTTCTCTCCTGATTCATTTCGCTGAGCGAGAGCAGAGGAAAATCCGTGCAGAGCACACTGTGGATGCGTGCAGTACACACGCTGAAGAGCTGCTGCACGGTTAAAGTCATCGCCGGGCTTCACTTCTGTCCAGAGCGCAGAAGGCCAAGAACGAAGCAGCTGGGCACGGGCTTCATGTACTCGGTGCACCGAATTTCAAATGTCCAGCCAAGAGCTTCTTCACAAGCCGATTCAGCTCAGAATGCTCTGACTGCTTCAGAAAGGAAGGAGCAGCCCTTGCACTCCTGGACACTAGCTGGCCACAAGCAGTTTCTTACACCTTCAGCGCTGCAGAGTCCATGCAGCTCGAGCACACCCAGAAGGACACGTCCAGAAAGAAGGCGTTCTTCAAGTACCCCCCTGCTCCAAGCTGCCTTGAAACTGAGCACAACACACTGCGGCTCGGCAGCTTCCTTCTCGCGTAGACGTGCCGTCACCTTTTGCACTCTCGCAGCTCCCTTGCCCACTTGCAGCAGCTGCTAGCAAAGAAAAAGGCCCCAGAAGTAAAAGCCACTGCTGGACTGCACTTTCCCCGTTGCCTCACGTCAAGCCCCAGAAACTGTCCGCTGCACTCTCTATTTCCATTCTCCGCTGCCTCTACCACTGTCATCTCTGCATCTCGAAGCATAAACCCCGGCACAATTCTTTCCAGGGAACGCTGGGAGAGAACTAGGTAGCAGCACAAGTAGCTGCAAGTGGAATTTTCTGCTTTCAACTGCTAATTCGAATCCGAAAACAAGCGAGTGGCAGCCACGCGCTTCCTCTTGCAGCCTGGGCGACGCACACACCAGCTCGCTGCTCTGCCTTCATTCTTACGCTGTTCCTAGCAGGTCGCGCTTTCGTTTTGCTGGAGACGAACCGCCGTCTACTTCTCGCCCAGAGAGCACGGTGCCGGCAGCCGAATGCTGCAGGCTGCTGCTTCTGCCGAAACACGCCTGGGCTATGCAATGTCTCTCTAGCGCTGAAGCAGCACCACATTCTCTTTGCTTTGTAGCCAGCATCTTTACGGAAAGATTCTCGGCTACGTCTGGCACAGAGAGCACTTGTAGTTCAACGGGTTTGCCCAGAGCTTGCCCCCGACGCGTGGCAACTTGTATTTGCACCACATTCCAGTGGCAGTCCTCTTTCCTTTACAGGCTGCACGGCGCCGTCAGATCGCCGTGCTCTCTGCACCTGCCTTCTCGGTTCCACGTGCCAGCGGGCACATCCGAGCCTTGCAGGGAGAGAAGACGCGGATAGTCGTCTCGCAGAAAAGAACGTGGCAGGGCGAAAAGATGTTCTTCCTTTGTTCTCCTCGTCACCCAGAGTGTGGTGCTGTACTGTGAGCCTCGGCCAGCGAAAGGCTAATCCATCCAGCGTTTCTCTCCTGATTCATTTCGCTGAGCGAGAGCAGAGGAAAATCCGTGCAGAGCACACTGTGGATGCGTGCAGTACACACGCTGAAGAGCTGCTGCACGGTTAAAGTCATCGCCGGGCTTCACTTCTGTCCAGAGCGCAGAAGGCCAAGAACGAAGCAGCTGGGCACGGGCTTCATGTACTCGGTGCACCGAATTTCAAATGTCCAGCCAAGAGCTTCTTCACAAGCCGATTCAGCTCAGAATGCTCTGACTGCTTCAGAAAGGAAGGAGCAGCCCTTGCACTCCTGGACACTAGCTGGCCACAAGCAGTTTCTTACACCTTCAGCGCTGCAGAGTCCATGCAGCTCGAGCACACCCAGAAGGACACGTCCAGAAAGAAGGCGTTCTTCAAGTACCCCCCTGCTCCAAGCTGCCTTGAAACTGAGCACAACACACTGCGGCTCGGCAGCTTCCTTCTCGCGTAGACGTGCCGTCACCTTTTGCACGCTCGCAGCTCCCTTGCCCACTTGCAGCAGCTGCTAGCAAAGAAAAAGGCCCCAGAAGTAAAAGCCACTGCTGGACTGCACTTTCCCCGTTGCCTCACGTCAAGCCCCAGAAACTGTCCGCTGCACTCTCTATTTCCATTCTCCGCTGCCTCTACCACTGTCATCTCTGCATCTCGAAGCATAAACCCCGGCACAATTCTTTCCAGGGAACGCTGGGAGAGAACTAGGTAGCAGCACAAGTAGCTGCAAGTGGAATTTTCTGCTTTCAACTGCTAATTCGAATCCGAAAACAAGCGAGTGGCAGCCACGCGCTTCCTCTTGCAGCCTGGGCGACGCACACACCAGCTCGCTGCTCTGCCTTCATTCTTACGCTGTTCCTAGCAGGTCGCGCTTTCGTTTTGCTGGAGACGAACCGCCGTCTACTTCTCGCCCAGAGAGCACGGTGCCGGCAGCCGAATGCTGCAGGCTGCTGCTTCTGCCGAAACACGCCTGGGCTATGCAATGTCTCTCTAGCGCTGAAGCAGCACCACATTCTCTTTGCTTTGTAGCCAGCATCTTTACGGAAAGATTCTCGGCTACGTCTGGCACAGAGAGCACTTGTAGTTCAACGGGTTTGCCCAGAGCTTGCCCCCGACGCGTGGCAACTTGTATTTGCACCACATTCCAGTGGCAGTCCTCTTTCCTTTACAGGCTGCACGGCGCCGTCAGATCGCCGTGCTCTCTGCACCTGCCTTCTCGGTTCCACGTGCCAGCGGGCACATCCGAGCCTTGCAGGGAGAGAAGACGCGGATAGTCGTCTCGCAGAAAAGAACGTGGCAGGGCGAAAAGATGTTCTTCCTTTGTTCTCCTCGTCACCCAGAGTGTGGTGCTGTACTGTGAGCCTCGGCCAGCGAAAGGCTAATCCATCCAGCGTTTCTCTCCTGATTCATTTCGCTGAGCGAGAGCAGAGGAAAATCCGTGCAGAGCACACTGTGGATGCGTGCAGTACACACGCTGAAGAGCTGCTGCACGGTTAAAGTCATCGCCGGGCTTCACTTCTGTCCAGAGCGCAGAAGGCCAAGAACGAAGCAGCTGGGCACGGGCTTCATGTACTCGGTGCACCGAATTTCAAATGTCCAGCCAAGAGCTTCTTCACAAGCCGATTCAGCTCAGAATGCTCTGACTGCTTCAGAAAGGAAGGAGCAGCCCTTGCACTCCTGGACACTAGCTGGCCACAAGCAGTTTCTTACACCTTCAGCGCTGCAGAGTCCATGCAGCTCGAGCACACCCAGAAGGACACGTCCAGAAAGAAGGCGTTCTTCAAGTACCCCCCTGCTCCAAGCTGCCTTGAAACTGAGCACAACACACTGCGGCTCGGCAGCTTCCTTCTCGCGTAGACGTGCCGTCACCTTTTGCACGCTCGCAGCTCCCTTGCCCACTTGCAGCAGCTGCTAGCAAAGAAAAAGGCCCCAGAAGTAAAAGCCACTGCTGGACTGCACTTTCCCCGTTGCCTCACGTCAAGCCCCAGAAACTGTCCGCTGCACTCTCTATTTCCATTCTCCGCTGCCTCTACCACTGTCATCTCTGCATCTCGAAGCATAAACCCCGGCACAATTCTTTCCAGGGAACGCTGGGAGAGAACTAGGTAGCAGCACAAGTAGCTGCAAGTGGAATTTTCTGCTTTCAACTGCTAATTCGAATCCGAAAACAAGCGAGTGGCAGCCACGCGCTTCCTCTTGCAGCCTGGGCGACGCACACACCAGCTCGCTGCTCTGCCTTCATTCTTACGCTGTTCCTAGCAGGTCGCGCTTTCGTTTTGCTGGAGACGAACCGTCGTCTACTTCTCGCCCAGAGAGCACGGTGCCGGCAGCCGAATGCTGCAGGCTGCTGCTTCTGCCGAAACACGCCTGGGCTATGCAATGTCTCTCTAGCGCTGAAGCAGCACCACATTCTCTTTGCTTTGTAGCCAGCATCTTTACGGAAAGATTCTCGGCTACGTCTGGCACAGAGAGCACTTGTAGTTCAACGGGTTTGCCCAGAGCTTGCCCCCGACGCGTGGCAACTTGTATTTGCACCACATTCCAGTGGCAGTCCTCTTTCCTTTACAGGCTGCACGGCGCCGTCAGATCGCCGTGCTCTCTGCACCTGCCTTCTCGGTTCCACGTGCCAGCGGGCACATCCGAGCCTTGCAGGGAGAGAAGACGCGGATAGTCGTCTCGCAGAAAAGAACGTGGCAGGGCGAAAAGATGTTCTTCCTTTGTTCTCCTCGTCACCCAGAGTGTGGTGCTGTACTGTGAGCCTCGGCCAGCGAAAGGCTAATCCATCCAGCGTTTCTCTCCTGATTCATTTCGCTGAGCGAGAGCAGAGGAAAATCCGTGCAGAGCACACTGTGGATGCGTGCAGTACACACGCTGAAGAGCTGCTGCACGGTTAAAGTCATCGCCGGGCTTCACTTCTGTCCAGAGCGCAGAAGGCCAAGAACGAAGCAGCTGGGCACGGGCTTCATGTACTCGGTGCACCGAATTTCAAATGTCCAGCCAAGAGCTTCTTCACAAGCCGATTCAGCTCAGAATGCTCTGACTGCTTCAGAAAGGAAGGAGCAGCCCTTGCACTCCTGGACACTAGCTGGCCACAAGCAGTTTCTTACACCTTCAGCGCTGCAGAGTCCATGCAGCTCGAGCACACCCAGAAGGACACGTCCAGAAAGAAGGCGTTCTTCAAGTACCCCCCTGCTCCAAGCTGCCTTGAAACTGAGCACAACACACTGCGGCTCGGCAGCTTCCTTCTCGCGTAGACGTGCCGTCACCTTTTGCACGCTCGCAGCTCCCTTGCCCACTTGCAGCAGCTGCTAGCAAAGAAAAAGGCCCCAGAAGTAAAAGCCACTGCTGGACTGCACTTTCCCCGTTGCCTCACGTCAAGCCCCAGAAACTGTCCGCTGCACTCTCTATTTCCATTCTCCGCTGCCTCTACCACTGTCATCTCTGCATCTCGAAGCATAAACCCCGGCACAATTCTTTCCAGGGAACGCTGGGAGAGAACTAGGTAGCAGCACAAGTAGCTGCAAGTGGAATT
Organism: Coloeus monedula; assembly: GCF_965178545.1. Taxonomy (NCBI): domain Eukaryota; kingdom Metazoa; phylum Chordata; class Aves; order Passeriformes; family Corvidae; genus Coloeus; species Coloeus monedula. The sequence goes on from NW_028120522.1 coordinate 31,719, forward strand.
TTCTGCTTTCAACTGCTAATTCGAATCCGAAAACAAGCGAGTGGCAGCCACGCGCTTCCTCTTGCAGCCTGGGCGACGCACACACCAGCTCGCTGCTCTGCCTTCATTCTTACGCTGTTCCTAGCAGGTCGCGCTTTCGTTTTGCTGGAGACGAACCGCCGTCTACTTCTCGCCCAGAGAGCACGGTGCCGGCAGCCGAATGCTGCAGGCTGCTGCTTCTGCCGAAACACGCCTGGGCTATGCAATGTCTCTCTAGCGCTGAAGCAGCACCACATTCTCTTTGCTTTGTAGCCAGCATCTTTACGGAAAGATTCTCGGCTACGTCTGGCACAGAGAGCACTTGTAGTTCAACGGGTTTGCCCAGAGCTTGCCCCCGACGCGTGGCAACTTGTATTTGCACCACATTCCAGTGGCAGTCCTCTTTCCTTTACAGGCTGCACGGCGCCGTCAGATCGCCGTGCTCTCTGCACCTGCCTTCTCGGTTCCACGTGCCAGCGGGCACATCCGAGCCTTGCAGGGAGAGAAGACGCGGATAGTCGTCTCGCAGAAAAGAACGTGGCAGGGCGAAAAGATGTTCTTCCTTTGTTCTCCTCGTCACCCAGAGTGTGGTGCTGTACTGTGAGCCTCGGCCAGCGAAAGGCTAATCCATCCAGCGTTTCTCTCCTGATTCATTTCGCTGAGCGAGAGCAGAGGAAAATCCGTGCAGAGCACACTGTGGATGCGTGCAGTACACACGCTGAAGAGCTGCTGCACGGTTAAAGTCATCGCCGGGCTTCACTTCTGTCCAGAGCGCAGAAGGCCAAGAACGAAGCAGCTGGGCACGGGCTTCATGTACTCGGTGCACCGAATTTCAAATGTCCAGCCAAGAGCTTCTTCACAAGCCGATTCAGCTCAGAATGCTCTGACTGCTTCAGAAAGGAAGGAGCAGCCCTTGCACTCCTGGACACTAGCTGGCCACAAGCAGTTTCTTACACCTTCAGCGCTGCAGAGTCCATGCAGCTCGAGCACACCCAGAAGGACACGTCCAGAAAGAAGGCGTTCTTCAAGTACCCCCCTGCTCCAAGCTGCCTTGAAACTGAGCACAACACACTGCGGCTCGGCAGCTTCCTTCTCGCATAGACGTGCCGTCACCTTTTGCACGCTCGCAGCTCCCTTGCCCACTTGCAGCAGCTGCTAGCAAAGAAAAAGGCCCCAGAAGTAAAAGCCACTGCTGGACTGCACTTTCCCCGTTGCCTCACGTCAAGCCCCAGAAACTGTCCGCTGCACTCTCTATTTCCATTCTCCGCTGCCTCTACCACTGTCATCTCTGCATCTCGAAGCATAAACCCCGGCACAATTCTTTCCAGGGAACGCTGGGAGAGAACTAGGTAGCAGCACAAGTAGCTGCAAGTGGAATTTTCTGCTTTCAACTGCTAATTCGAATCCGAAAACAAGCGAGTGGCAGCCACGCGCTTCCTCTTGCAGCCTGGGCGACGCACACACCAGCTCGCTGCTCTGCCTTCATTCTTACGCTGTTCCTAGCAGGTCGCGCTTTCGTTTTGCTGGAGACGAACCGCCGTCTACTTCTCGCCCAGAGAGCACGGTGCCGGCAGCCGAATGCTGCAGGCTGCTGCTTCTGCCGAAACACGCCTGGGCTATGCAATGTCTCTCTAGCGCTGAAGCAGCACCACATTCTCTTTGCTTTGTAGCCAGCATCTTTACGGAAAGATTCTCGGCTACGTCTGGCACAGAGAGCACTTGTAGTTCAACGGGTTTGCCCAGAGCTTGCCCCCGACGCGTGGCAACTTGTATTTGCACCACATTCCAGTGGCAGTCCTCTTTCCTTTACAGGCTGCACGGCGCCGTCAGATCGCCGTGCTCTCTGCACCTGCCTTCTCGGTTCCACGTGCCAGCGGGCACATCCGAGCCTTGCAGGGAGAGAAGACGCGGATAGTCGTCTCGCAGAAAAGAACGTGGCAGGGCGAAAAGATGTTCTTCCTTTGTTCTCCTCGTCACCCAGAGTGTGGTGCTGTACTGTGAGCCTCGGCCAGCGAAAGGCTAATCCATCCAGCGTTTCTCTCCTGATTCATTTCGCTGAGCGAGAGCAGAGGAAAATCCGTGCAGAGCACACTGTGGATGCGTGCAGTACACACGCTGAAGAGCTGCTGCACGGTTAAAGTCATCGCCGGGCTTCACTTCTGTCCAGAGCGCAGAAGGCCAAGAACGAAGCAGCTGGGCACGGGCTTCATGTACTCGGTGCACCGAATTTCAAATGTCCAGCCAAGAGCTTCTTCACAAGCCGATTCAGCTCAGAATGCTCTGACTGCTTCAGAAAGGAAGGAGCAGCCCTTGCACTCCTGGACACTAGCTGGCCACAAGCAGTTTCTTACACCTTCAGCGCTGCAGAGTCCATGCAGCTCGAGCACACCCAGAAGGACACGTCCAGAAAGAAGGCGTTCTTCAAGTACCCCCCTGCTCCAAGCTGCCTTGAAACTGAGCACAACACACTGCGGCTCGGCAGCTTCCTTCTCGCGTAGACGTGCCGTCACCTTTTGCACTCTCGCAGCTCCCTTGCCCACTTGCAGCAGCTGCTAGCAAAGAAAAAGGCCCCAGAAGTAAAAGCCACTGCTGGACTGCACTTTCCCCGTTGCCTCACGTCAAGCCCCAGAAACTGTCCGCTGCACTCTCTATTTCCATTCTCCGCTGCCTCTACCACTGTCATCTCTGCATCTCGAAGCATAAACCCCGGCACAATTCTTTCCAGGGAACGCTGGGAGAGAACTAGGTAGCAGCACAAGTAGCTGCAAGTGGAATTTTCTGCTTTCAACTGCTAATTCGAATCCGAAAACAAGCGAGTGGCAGCCACGCGCTTCCTCTTGCAGCCTGGGCGACGCACACACCAGCTCGCTGCTCTGCCTTCATTCTTACGCTGTTCCTAGCAGGTCGCGCTTTCGTTTTGCTGGAGACGAACCGCCGTCTACTTCTCGCCCAGAGAGCACGGTGCCGGCAGCCGAATGCTGCAGGCTGCTGCTTCTGCCGAAACACGCCTGGGCTATGCAATGTCTCTCTAGCGCTGAAGCAGCACCACATTCTCTTTGCTTTGTAGCCAGCATCTTTACGGAAAGATTCTCGGCTACGTCTGGCACAGAGAGCACTTGTAGTTCAACGGGTTTGCCCAGAGCTTGCCCCCGACGCGTGGCAACTTGTATTTGCACCACATTCCAGTGGCAGTCCTCTTTCCTTTACAGGCTGCACGGCGCCGTCAGATCGCCGTGCTCTCTGCACCTGCCTTCTCGGTTCCACGTGCCAGCGGGCACATCCGAGCCTTGCAGGGAGAGAAGACGCGGATAGTCGTCTCGCAGAAAAGAACGTGGCAGGGCGAAAAGATGTTCTTCCTTTGTTCTCCTCGTCACCCAGAGTGTGGTGCTGTACTGTGAGCCTCGGCCAGCGAAAGGCTAATCCATCCAGCGTTTCTCTCCTGATTCATTTCGCTGAGCGAGAGCAGAGGAAAATCCGTGCAGAGCACACTGTGGATGCGTGCAGTACACACGCTGAAGAGCTGCTGCACGGTTAAAGTCATCGCCGGGCTTCACTTCTGTCCAGAGCGCAGAAGGCCAAGAACGAAGCAGCTGGGCACGGGCTTCATGTACTCGGTGCACCGAATTTCAAATGTCCAGCCAAGAGCTTCTTCACAAGCCGATTCAGCTCAGAATGCTCTGACTGCTTCAGAAAGGAAGGAGCAGCCCTTGCACTCCTGGACACTAGCTGGCCACAAGCAGTTTCTTACACCTTCAGCGCTGCAGAGTCCATGCAGCTCGAGCACACCCAGAAGGACACGTCCAGAAAGAAGGCGTTCTTCAAGTACCCCCCTGCTCCAAGCTGCCTTGAAACTGAGCACAACACACTGCGGCTCGGCAGCTTCCTTCTCGCGTAGACGTGCCGTCACCTTTTGCACGCTCGCAGCTCCCTTGCCCACTTGCAGCAGCTGCTAGCAAAGAAAAAGGCCCCAGAAGTAAAAGCCACTGCTGGACTGCACTTTCCCCGTTGCCTCACGTCAAGCCCCAGAAACTGTCCGCTGCACTCTCTATTTCCATTCTCCGCTGCCTCTACCACTGTCATCTCTGCATCTCGAAGCATAAACCCCGGCACAATTCTTTCCAGGGAACGCTGGGAGAGAACTAGGTAGCAGCACAAGTAGCTGCAAGTGGAATTTTCTGCTTTCAACTGCTAATTCGAATCCGAAAACAAGCGAGTGGCAGCCACGCGCTTCCTCTTGCAGCCTGGGCGACGCACACACCAGCTCGCTGCTCTGCCTTCATTCTTACGCTGTTCCTAGCAGGTCGCGCTTTCGTTTTGCTGGAGACGAACCGCCGTCTACTTCTCGCCCAGAGAGCACGGTGCCGGCAGCCGAATGCTGCAGGCTGCTGCTTCTGCCGAAACACGCCTGGGCTATGCAATGTCTCTCTAGCGCTGAAGCAGCACCACATTCTCTTTGCTTTGTAGCCAGCATCTTTACGGAAAGATTCTCGGCTACGTCTGGCACAGAGAGCACTTGTAGTTCAACGGGTTTGCCCAGAGCTTGCCCCCGACGCGTGGCAACTTGTATTTGCACCACATTCCAGTGGCAGTCCTCTTTCCTTTACAGGCTGCACGGCGCCGTCAGATCGCCGTGCTCTCTGCACCTGCCTTCTCGGTTCCACGTGCCAGCGGGCACATCCGAGCCTTGCAGGGAGAGAAGACGCGGATAGTCGTCTCGCAGAAAAGAACGTGGCAGGGCGAAAAGATGTTCTTCCTTTGTTCTCCTCGTCACCCAGAGTGTGGTGCTGTACTGTGAGCCTCGGCCAGCGAAAGGCTAATCCATCCAGCGTTTCTCTCCTGATTCATTTCGCTGAGCGAGAGCAGAGGAAAATCCGTGCAGAGCACACTGTGGATGCGTGCAGTACACACGCTGAAGAGCTGCTGCACGGTTAAAGTCATCGCCGGGCTTCACTTCTGTCCAGAGCGCAGAAGGCCAAGAACGAAGCAGCTGGGCACGGGCTTCATGTACTCGGTGCACCGAATTTCAAATGTCCAGCCAAGAGCTTCTTCACAAGCCGATTCAGCTCAGAATGCTCTGACTGCTTCAGAAAGGAAGGAGCAGCCCTTGCACTCCTGGACACTAGCTGGCCACAAGCAGTTTCTTACACCTTCAGCGCTGCAGAGTCCATGCAGCTCGAGCACACCCAGAAGGACACGTCCAGAAAGAAGGCGTTCTTCAAGTACCCCCCTGCTCCAAGCTGCCTTGAAACTGAGCACAACACACTGCGGCTCGGCAGCTTCCTTCTCGCGTAGACGTGCCGTCACCTTTTGCACTCTCGCAGCTCCCTTGCCCACTTGCAGCAGCTGCTAGCAAAGAAAAAGGCCCCAGAAGTAAAAGCCACTGCTGGACTGCACTTTCCCCGTTGCCTCACGTCAAGCCCCAGAAACTGTCCGCTGCACTCTCTATTTCCATTCTCCGCTGCCTCTACCACTGTCATCTCTGCATCTCGAAGCATAAACCCCGGCACAATTCTTTCCAGGGAACGCTGGGAGAGAACTAGGTAGCAGCACAAGTAGCTGCAAGTGGAATTTTCTGCTTTCAACTGCTAATTCGAATCCGAAAACAAGCGAGTGGCAGCCACGCGCTTCCTCTTGCAGCCTGGGCGACGCACACACCAGCTCGCTGCTCTGCCTTCATTCTTACGCTGTTCCTAGCAGGTCGCGCTTTCGTTTTGCTGGAGACGAACCGCCGTCTACTTCTCGCCCAGAGAGCACGGTGCCGGCAGCCGAATGCTGCAGGCTGCTGCTTCTGCCGAAACACGCCTGGGCTATGCAATGTCTCTCTAGCGCTGAAGCAGCACCACATTCTCTTTGCTTTGTAGCCAGCATCTTTACGGAAAGATTCTCGGCTACGTCTGGCACAGAGAGCACTTGTAGTTCAACGGGTTTGCCCAGAGCTTGCCCCCGACGCGTGGCAACTTGTATTTGCACCACATTCCAGTGGCAGTCCTCTTTCCTTTACAGGCTGCACGGCGCCGTCAGATCGCCGTGCTCTCTGCACCTGCCTTCTCGGTTCCACGTGCCAGCGGGCACATCCGAGCCTTGCAGGGAGAGAAGACGCGGATAGTCGTCTCGCAGAAAAGAACGTGGCAGGGCGAAAAGATGTTCTTCCTTTGTTCTCCTCGTCACCCAGAGTGTGGTGCTGTACTGTGAGCCTCGGCCAGCGAAAGGCTAATCCATCCAGCGTTTCTCTCCTGATTCATTTCGCTGAGCGAGAGCAGAGGAAAATCCGTGCAGAGCACACTGTGGATGCGTGCAGTACACACGCTGAAGAGCTGCTGCACGGTTAAAGTCATCGCCGGGCTTCACTTCTGTCCAGAGCGCAGAAGGCCAAGAACGAAGCAGCTGGGCACGGGCTTCATGTACTCGGTGCACCGAATTTCAAATGTCCAGCCAAGAGCTTCTTCACAAGCCGATTCAGCTCAGAATGCTCTGACTGCTTCAGAAAGGAAGGAGCAGCCCTTGCACTCCTGGACACTAGCTGGCCACAAGCAGTTTCTTACACCTTCAGCGCTGCAGAGTCCATGCAGCTCGAGCACACCCAGAAGGACACGTCCAGAAAGAAGGCGTTCTTCAAGTACCCCCCTGCTCCAAGCTGCCTTGAAACTGAGCACAACACACTGCGGCTCGGCAGCTTCCTTCTCGCGTAGACGTGCCGTCACCTTTTGCACGCTCGCAGCTCCCTTGCCCACTTGCAGCAGCTGCTAGCAAAGAAAAAGGCCCCAGAAGTAAAAGCCACTGCTGGACTGCACTTTCCCCGTTGCCTCACGTCAAGCCCCAGAAACTGTCCGCTGCACTCTCTATTTCCATTCTCCGCTGCCTCTACCACTGTCATCTCTGCATCTCGAAGCATAAACCCCGGCACAATTCTTTCCAGGGAACGCTGGGAGAGAACTAGGTAGCAGCACAAGTAGCTGCAAGTGGAATTTTCTGCTTTCAACTGCTAATTCGAATCCGAAAACAAGCGAGTGGCAGCCACGCGCTTCCTCTTGCAGCCTGGGCGACGCACACACCAGCTCGCTGCTCTGCCTTCATTCTTACGCTGTTCCTAGCAGGTCGCGCTTTCGTTTTGCTGGAGACGAACCGCCGTCTACTTCTCGCCCAGAGAGCACGGTGCCGGCAGCCGAATGCTGCAGGCTGCTGCTTCTGCCGAAACACGCCTGGGCTATGCAATGTCTCTCTAGCGCTGAAGCAGCACCACATTCTCTTTGCTTTGTAGCCAGCATCTTTACGGAAAGATTCTCGGCTACGTCTGGCACAGAGAGCACTTGTAGTTCAACGGGTTTGCCCAGAGCTTGCCCCCGACGCGTGGCAACTTGTATTTGCACCACATTCCAGTGGCAGTCCTCTTTCCTTTACAGGCTGCACGGCGCCGTCAGATCGCCGTGCTCTCTGCACCTGCCTTCTCGGTTCCACGTGCCAGCGGGCACATCCGAGCCTTGCAGGGAGAGAAGACGCGGATAGTCGTCTCGCAGAAAAGAACGTGGCAGGGCGAAAAGATGTTCTTCCTTTGTTCTCCTCGTCACCCAGAGTGTGGTGCTGTACTGTGAGCCTCGGCCAGCGAAAGGCTAATCCATCCAGCGTTTCTCTCCTGATTCATTTCGCTGAGCGAGAGCAGAGGAAAATCCGTGCAGAGCACACTGTGGATGCGTGCAGTACACACGCTGAAGAGCTGCTGCACGGTTAAAGTCATCGCCGGGCTTCACTTCTGTCCAGAGCGCAGAAGGCCAAGAACGAAGCAGCTGGGCACGGGCTTCATGTACTCGGTGCACCGAATTTCAAATGTCCAGCCAAGAGCTTCTTCACAAGCCGATTCAGCTCAGAATGCTCTGACTGCTTCAGAAAGGAAGGAGCAGCCCTTGCACTCCTGGACACTAGCTGGCCACAAGCAGTTTCTTACACCTTCAGCGCTGCAGAGTCCATGCAGCTCGAGCACACCCAGAAGGACACGTCCAGAAAGAAGGCGTTCTTCAAGTACCCCCCTGCTCCAAGCTGCCTTGAAACTGAGCACAACACACTGCGGCTCGGCAGCTTCCTTCTCGCGTAGACGTGCCGTCACCTTTTGCACGCTCGCAGCTCCCTTGCCCACTTGCAGCAGCTGCTAGCAAAGAAAAAGGCCCCAGAAGTAAAAGCCACTGCTGGACTGCACTTTCCCCGTTGCCTCACGTCAAGCCCCAGAAACTGTCCGCTGCACTCTCTATTTCCATTCTCCGCTGCCTCTACCACTGTCATCTCTGCATCTCGAAGCATAAACCCCGGCACAATTCTTTCCAGGGAACGCTGGGAGAGAACTAGGTAGCAGCACAAGTAGCTGCAAGTGGAATTTTCTGCTTTCAACTGCTAATTCGAATCCGAAAACAAGCGAGTGGCAGCCACGCGCTTCCTCTTGCAGCCTGGGCGACGCACACACCAGCTCGCTGCTCTGCCTTCATTCTTACGCTGTTCCTAGCAGGTCGCGCTTTCGTTTTGCTGGAGACGAACCGTCGTCTACTTCTCGCCCAGAGAGCACGGTGCCGGCAGCCGAATGCTGCAGGCTGCTGCTTCTGCCGAAACACGCCTGGGCTATGCAATGTCTCTCTAGCGCTGAAGCAGCACCACATTCTCTTTGCTTTGTAGCCAGCATCTTTACGGAAAGATTCTCGGCTACGTCTGGCACAGAGAGCACTTGTAGTTCAACGGGTTTGCCCAGAGCTTGCCCCCGACGCGTGGCAACTTGTATTTGCACCACATTCCAGTGGCAGTCCTCTTTCCTTTACAGGCTGCACGGCGCCGTCAGATCGCCGTGCTCTCTGCACCTGCCTTCTCGGTTCCACGTGCCAGCGGGCACATCCGAGCCTTGCAGGGAGAGAAGACGCGGATAGTCGTCTCGCAGAAAAGAACGTGGCAGGGCGAAAAGATGTTCTTCCTTTGTTCTCCTCGTCACCCAGAGTGTGGTGCTGTACTGTGAGCCTCGGCCAGCGAAAGGCTAATCCATCCAGCGTTTCTCTCCTGATTCATTTCGCTGAGCGAGAGCAGAGGAAAATCCGTGCAGAGCACACTGTGGATGCGTGCAGTACACACGCTGAAGAGCTGCTGCACGGTTAAAGTCATCGCCGGGCTTCACTTCTGTCCAGAGCGCAGAAGGCCAAGAACGAAGCAGCTGGGCACGGGCTTCATGTACTCGGTGCACCGAATTTCAAATGTCCAGCCAAGAGCTTCTTCACAAGCCGATTCAGCTCAGAATGCTCTGACTGCTTCAGAAAGGAAGGAGCAGCCCTTGCACTCCTGGACACTAGCTGGCCACAAGCAGTTTCTTACACCTTCAGCGCTGCAGAGTCCATGCAGCTCGAGCACACCCAGAAGGACACGTCCAGAAAGAAGGCGTTCTTCAAGTACCCCCCTGCTCCAAGCTGCCTTGAAACTGAGCACAACACACTGCGGCTCGGCAGCTTCCTTCTCGCGTAGACGTGCCGTCACCTTTTGCACTCTCGCAGCTCCCTTGCCCACTTGCAGCAGCTGCTAGCAAAGAAAAAGGCCCCAGAAGTAAAAGCCACTGCTGGACTGCACTTTCCCCGTTGCCTCACGTCAAGCCCCAGAAACTGTCCGCTGCACTCTCTATTTCCATTCTCCGCTGCCTCTACCACTGTCATCTCTGCATCTCGAAGCATAAACCCCGGCACAATTCTTTCCAGGGAACGCTGGGAGAGAACTAGGTAGCAGCACAAGTAGCTGCAAGTGGAATTTTCTGCTTTCAACTGCTAATTCGAATCCGAAAACAAGCGAGTGGCAGCCACGCGCTTCCTCTTGCAGCCTGGGCGACGCACACACCAGCTCGCTGCTCTGCCTTCATTCTTACGCTGTTCCTAGCAGGTCGCGCTTTCGTTTTGCTGGAGACGAACCGCCGTCTACTTCTCGCCCAGAGAGCACGGTGCCGGCAGCCGAATGCTGCAGGCTGCTGCTTCTGCCGAAACACGCCTGGGCTATGCAATGTCTCTCTAGCGCTGAAGCAGCACCACATTCTCTTTGCTTTGTAGCCAGCATCTTTACGGAAAGATTCTCGGCTACGTCTGGCACAGAGAGCACTTGTAGTTCAACGGGTTTGCCCAGAGCTTGCCCCCGACGCGTGGCAACTTGTATTTGCACCACATTCCAGTGGCAGTCCTCTTTCCTTTACAGGCTGCACGGCGCCGTCAGATCGCCGTGCTCTCTGCACCTGCCTTCTCGGTTCCACGTGCCAGCGGGCACATCCGAGCCTTGCAGGGAGAGAAGACGCGGATAGTCGTCTCGCAGAAAAGAACGTGGCAGGGCGAAAAGATGTTCTTCCTTTGTTCTCCTCGTCACCCAGAGTGTGGTGCTGTACTGTGAGCCTCGGCCAGCGAAAGGCTAATCCATCCAGCGTTTCTCTCCTGATTCATTTCGCTGAGCGAGAGCAGAGGAAAATCCGTGCAGAGCACACTGTGGATGCGTGCAGTACACACGCTGAAGAGCTGCTGCACGGTTAAAGTCATCGCCGGGCTTCACTTCTGTCCAGAGCGCAGAAGGCCAAGAACGAAGCAGCTGGGCACGGGCTTCATGTACTCGGTGCACCGAATTTCAAATGTCCAGCCAAGAGCTTCTTCACAAGCCGATTCAGCTCAGAATGCTCTGACTGCTTCAGAAAGGAAGGAGCAGCCCTTGCACTCCTGGACACTAGCTGGCCACAAGCAGTTTCTTACACCTTCAGCGCTGCAGAGTCCATGCAGCTCGAGCACACCCAGAAGGACACGTCCAGAAAGAAGGCGTTCTTCAAGTACCCCCCTGCTCCAAGCTGCCTTGAAACTGAGCACAACACACTGCGGCTCGGCAGCTTCCTTCTCGCGTAGACGTGCCGTCACCTTTTGCACGCTCGCAGCTCCCTTGCCCACTTGCAGCAGCTGCTAGCAAAGAAAAAGGCCCCAGAAGTAAAAGCCACTGCTGGACTGCACTTTCCCCGTTGCCTCACGTCAAGCCCCAGAAACTGTCCGCTGCACTCTCTATTTCCATTCTCCGCTGCCTCTACCACTGTCATCTCTGCATCTCGAAGCATAAACCCCGGCACAATTCTTTCCAGGGAACGCTGGGAGAGAACTAGGTAGCAGCACAAGTAGCTGCAAGTGGAATTTTCTGCTTTCAACTGCTAATTCGAATCCGAAAACAAGCGAGTGGCAGCCACGCGCTTCCTCTTGCAGCCTGGGCGACGCACACACCAGCTCGCTGCTCTGCCTTCATTCTTACGCTGTTCCTAGCAGGTCGCGCTTTCGTTTTGCTGGAGACGAACCGTCGTCTACTTCTCGCCCAGAGAGCACGGTGCCGGCAGCCGAATGCTGCAGGCTGCTGCTTCTGCCGAAACACGCCTGGGCTATGCAATGTCTCTCTAGCGCTGAAGCAGCACCACATTCTCTTTGCTTTGTAGCCAGCATCTTTACGGAAAGATTCTCGGCTACGTCTGGCACAGAGAGCACTTGTAGTTCAACGGGTTTGCCCAGAGCTTGCCCCCGACGCGTGGCAACTTGTATTTGCACCACATTCCAGTGGCAGTCCTCTTTCCTTTACAGGCTGCACGGCGCCGTCAGATCGCCGTGCTCTCTGCACCTGCCTTCTCGGTTCCACGTGCCAGCGGGCACATCCGAGCCTTGCAGGGAGAGAAGACGCGGATAGTCGTCTCGCAGAAAAGAACGTGGCAGGGCGAAAAGATGTTCTTCCTTTGTTCTCCTCGTCACCCAGAGTGTGGTGCTGTACTGTGAGCCTCGGCCAGCGAAAGGCTAATCCATCCAGCGTTTCTCTCCTGATTCATTTCGCTGAGCGAGAGCAGAGGAAAATCCGTGCAGAGCACACTGTGGATGCGTGCAGTACACACGCTGAAGAGCTGCTGCACGGTTAAAGTCATCGCCGGGCTTCACTTCTGTCCAGAGCGCAGAAGGCCAAGAACGAAGCAGCTGGGCACGGGCTTCATGTACTCGGTGCACCGAATTTCAAATGTCCAGCCAAGAGCTTCTTCACAAGCCGATTCAGCTCAGAATGCTCTGACTGCTTCAGAAAGGAAGGAGCAGCCCTTGCACTCCTGGACACTAGCTGGCCACAAGCAGTTTCTTACACCTTCAGCGCTGCAGAGTCCATGCAGCTCGAGCACACCCAGAAGGACACGTCCAGAAAGAAGGCGTTCTTCAAGTACCCCCCTGCTCCAAGCTGCCTTGAAACTGAGCACAACACACTGCGGCTCGGCAGCTTCCTTCTCGCGTAGACGTGCCGTCACCTTTTGCACGCTCGCAGCTCCCTTGCCCACTTGCAGCAGCTGCTAGCAAAGAAAAAGGCCCCAGAAGTAAAAGCCACTGCTGGACTGCACTTTCCCCGTTGCCTCACGTCAAGCCCCAGAAACTGTCCGCTGCACTCTCTATTTCCATTCTCCGCTGCCTCTACCACTGTCATCTCTGCATCTCGAAGCATAAACCCCGGCACAATTCTTTCCAGGGAACGCTGGGAGAGAACTAGGTAGCAGCACAAGTAGCTGCAAGTGGAATTTTCTGCTTTCAACTGCTAATTCGAATCCGAAAACAAGCGAGTGGCAGCCACGCGCTTCCTCTTGCAGCCTGGGCGACGCACACACCAGCTCGCTGCTCTGCCTTCATTCTTACGCTGTTCCTAGCAGGTCGCGCTTTCGTTTTGCTGGAGACGAACCGCCGTCTACTTCTCGCCCAGAGAGCACGGTGCCGGCAGCCGAATGCTGCAGGCTGCTGCTTCTGCCGAAACACGCCTGGGCTATGCAATGTCTCTCTAGCGCTGAAGCAGCACCACATTCTCTTTGCTTTGTAGCCAGCATCTTTACGGAAAGATTCTCGGCTACGTCTGGCACAGAGAGCACTTGTAGTTCAACGGGTTTGCCCAGAGCTTGCCCCCGACGCGTGGCAACTTGTATTTGCACCACATTCCAGTGGCAGTCCTCTTTCCTTTACAGGCTGCACGGCGCCGTCAGATCGCCGTGCTCTCTGCACCTGCCTTCTCGGTTCCACGTGCCAGCGGGCACATCCGAGCCTTGCAGGGAGAGAAGACGCGGATAGTCGTCTCGCAGAAAAGAACGTGGCAGGGCGAAAAGATGTTCTTCCTTTGTTCTCCTCGTCACCCAGAGTGTGGTGCTGTACTGTGAGCCTCGGCCAGCGAAAGGCTAATCCATCCAGCGTTTCTCTCCTGATTCATTTCGCTGAGCGAGAGCAGAGGAAAATCCGTGCAGAGCACACTGTGGATGCGTGCAGTACACACGCTGAAGAGCTGCTGCACGGTTAAAGTCATCGCCGGGCTTCACTTCTGTCCAGAGCGCAGAAGGCCAAGAACGAAGCAGCTGGGCACGGGCTTCATGTACTCGGTGCACCGAATTTCAAATGTCCAGCCAAGAGCTTCTTCACAAGCCGATTCAGCTCAGAATGCTCTGACTGCTTCAGAAAGGAAGGAGCAGCCCTTGCACTCCTGGACACTAGCTGGCCACAAGCAGTTTCTTACACCTTCAGCGCTGCAGAGTCCATGCAGCTCGAGCACACCCAGAAGGACACGTCCAGAAAGAAGGCGTTCTTCAAGTACCCCCCTGCTCCAAGCTGCCTTGAAACTGAGCACAACACACTGCGGCTCGGCAGCTTCCTTCTCGCATAGACGTGCCGTCACCTTTTGCACGCTCGCAGCTCCCTTGCCCACTTGCAGCAGCTGCTAGCAAAGAAAAAGGCCCCAGAAGTAAAAGCCACTGCTGGACTGCACTTTCCCCGTTGCCTCACGTCAAGCCCCAGAAACTGTCCGCTGCACTCTCTATTTCCATTCTCCGCTGCCTCTACCACTGTCATCTCTGCATCTCGAAGCATAAACCCCGGCACAATTCTTTCCAGGGAACGCTGGGAGAGAACTAGGTAGCAGCACAAGTAGCTGCAAGTGGAATTTTCTGCTTTCAACTGCTAATTCGAATCCGAAAACAAGCGAGTGGCAGCCACGCGCTTCCTCTTGCAGCCTGGGCGACGCACACACCAGCTCGCTGCTCTGCCTTCATTCTTACGCTGTTCCTAGCAGGTCGCGCTTTCGTTTTGCTGGAGACGAACCGCCGTCTACTTCTCGCCCAGAGAGCACGGTGCCGGCAGCCGAATGCTGCAGGCTGCTGCTTCTGCCGAAACACGCCTGGGCTATGCAATGTCTCTCTAGCGCTGAAGCAGCACCACATTCTCTTTGCTTTGTAGCCAGCATCTTTACGGAAAGATTCTCGGCTACGTCTGGCACAGAGAGCACTTGTAGTTCAACGGGTTTGCCCAGAGCTTGCCCCCGACGCGTGGCAACTTGTATTTGCACCACATTCCAGTGGCAGTCCTCTTTCCTTTACAGGCTGCACGGCGCCGTCAGATCGCCGTGCTCTCTGCACCTGCCTTCTCGGTTCCACGTGCCAGCGGGCACATCCGAGCCTTGCAGGGAGAGAAGACGCGGATAGTCGTCTCGCAGAAAAGAACGTGGCAGGGCGAAAAGATGTTCTTCCTTTGTTCTCCTCGTCACCCAGAGTGTGGTGCTGTACTGTGAGCCTCGGCCAGCGAAAGGCTAATCCATCCAGCGTTTCTCTCCTGATTCATTTCGCTGAGCGAGAGCAGAGGAAAATCCGTGCAGAGCACACTGTGGATGCGTGCAGTACACACGCTGAAGAGCTGCTGCACGGTTAAAGTCATCGCCGGGCTTCACTTCTGTCCAGAGCGCAGAAGGCCAAGAACGAAGCAGCTGGGCACGGGCTTCATGTACTCGGTGCACCGAATTTCAAATGTCCAGCCAAGAGCTTCTTCACAAGCCGATTCAGCTCAGAATGCTCTGACTGCTTCAGAAAGGAAGGAGCAGCCCTTGCACTCCTGGACACTAGCTGGCCACAAGCAGTTTCTTACACCTTCAGCGCTGCAGAGTCCATGCAGCTCGAGCACACCCAGAAGGACACGTCCAGAAAGAAGGCGTTCTTCAAGTACCCCCCTGCTCCAAGCTGCCTTGAAACTGAGCACAACACACTGCGGCTCGGCAGCTTCCTTCTCGCGTAGACGTGCCGTCACCTTTTGCACGCTCGCAGCTCCCTTGCCCACTTGCAGCAGCTGCTAGCAAAGAAAAAGGCCCCAGAAGTAAAAGCCACTGCTGGACTGCACTTTCCCCGTTGCCTCACGTCAAGCCCCAGAAACTGTCCGCTGCACTCTCTATTTCCATTCTCCGCTGCCTCTACCACTGTCATCTCTGCATCTCGAAGCATAAACCCCGGCACAATTCTTTCCAGGGAACGCTGGGAGAGAACTAGGTAGCAGCACAAGTAGCTGCAAGTGGAATTTTCTGCTTTCAACTGCTAATTCGAATCCGAAAACAAGCGAGTGGCAGCCACGCGCTTCCTCTTGCAGCCTGGGCGACGCACACACCAGCTCGCTGCTCTGCCTTCATTCTTACGCTGTTCCTAGCAGGTCGCGCTTTCGTTTTTCTGGAGACGAACCGCCGTCTACTTCTCGCCCAGAGAGCACGGTGCCGGCAGCCGAATGCTGCAGGCTGCTGCTTCTGCCGAAACACGCCTGGGCTATGCAATGTCTCTCTAGCGCTGAAGCAGCACCACATTCTCTTTGCTTTGTAGCCAGCATCTTTACGGAAAGATTCTCGGCTACGTCTGGCACAGAGAGCACTTGTAGTTCAACGGGTTTGCCCAGAGCTTGCCCCCGACGCGTGGCAACTTGTATTTGCACCACATTCCAGTGGCAGTCCTCTTTCCTTTACAGGCTGCACGGCGCCGTCAGATCGCCGTGCTCTCTGCACCTGCCTTCTCGGTTCCACGTGCCAGCGGGCACATCCGAGCCTTGCAGGGAGAGAAGACGCGGATAGTCGTCTCGCAGAAAAGAACGTGGCAGGGCGAAAAGATGTTCTTCCTTTGTTCTCCTCGTCACCCAGAGTGTGGTGCTGTACTGTGAGCCTCGGCCAGCGAAAGGCTAATCCATCCAGCGTTTCTCTCCTGATTCATTTCGCTGAGCGAGAGCAGAGGAAAATCCGTGCAGAGCACACTGTGGATGCGTGCAGTACACACGCTGAAGAGCTGCTGCACGGTTAAAGTCATCGCCGGGCTTCACTTCTGTCCAGAGCGCAGAAGGCCAAGAACGAAGCAGCTGGGCACGGGCTTCATGTACTCGGTGCACCGAATTTCAAATGTCCAGCCAAGAGCTTCTTCACAAGCCGATTCAGCTCAGAATGCTCTGACTGCTTCAGAAAGGAAGGAGCAGCCCTTGCACTCCTGGACACTAGCTGGCCACAAGCAGTTTCTTACACCTTCAGCGCTGCAGAGTCCATGCAGCTCGAGCACACCCAGAAGGACACGTCCAGAAAGAAGGCGTTCTTCAAGTACCCCCCTGCTCCAAGCTGCCTTGAAACTGAGCACAACACACTGCGGCTCGGCAGCTTCCTTCTCGCGTAGACGTGCCGTCACCTTTTGCACGCTCGCAGCTCCCTTGCCCACTTGCAGCAGCTGCTAGCAAAGAAAAAGGCCCCAGAAGTAAAAGCCACTGCTGGACTGCACTTTCCCCGTTGCCTCACGTCAAGCCCCAGAAACTGTCCGCTGCACTCTCTATTTCCATTCTCCGCTGCCTCTACCACTGTCATCTCTGCATCTCGAAGCATAAACCCCGGCACAATTCTTTCCAGGGAACGCTGGGAGAGAACTAGGTAGCAGCACAAGTAGCTGCAAGTGGAATTTTCTGCTTTCAACTGCTAATTCGAATCCGAAAACAAGCGAGTGGCAGCCACGCGCTTCCTCTTGCAGCCTGGGCGACGCACACACCAGCTCGCTGCTCTGCCTTCATTCTTACGCTGTTCCTAGCAGGTCGCGCTTTCGTTTTGCTGGAGACGAACCGCCGTCTACTTCTCGCCCAGAGAGCACGGTGCCGGCAGCCGAATGCTGCAGGCTGCTGCTTCTGCCGAAACACGCCTGGGCTATGCAATGTCTCTCTAGCGCTGAAGCAGCACCACATTCTCTTTGCTTTGTAGCCAGCATCTTTACGGAAAGATTCTCGGCTACGTCTGGCACAGAGAGCACTTGTAGTTCAACGGGTTTGCCCAGAGCTTGCCCCCGACGCGTGGCAACTTGTATTTGCACCACATTCCAGTGGCAGTCCTCTTTCCTTTACAGGCTGCACGGCGCCGTCAGATCGCCGTGCTCTCTGCACCTGCCTTCTCGGTTCCACGTGCCAGCGGGCACATCCGAGCCTTGCAGGGAGAGAAGACGCGGATAGTCGTCTCGCAGAAAAGAACGTGGCAGGGCGAAAAGATGTTCTTCCTTTGTTCTCCTCGTCACCCAGAGTGTGGTGCTGTACTGTGAGCCTCGGCCAGCGAAAGGCTAATCCATCCAGCGTTTCTCTCCTGATTCATTTCGCTGAGCGAGAGCAGAGGAAAATCCGTGCAGAGCACACTGTGGATGCGTGCAGTACACACGCTGAAGAGCTGCTGCACGGTTAAAGTCATCGCCGGGCTTCACTTCTGTCCAGAGCGCAGAAGGCCAAGAACGAAGCAGCTGGGCACGGGCTTCATGTACTCGGTGCACCGAATTTCAAATGTCCAGCCAAGAGCTTCTTCACAAGCCGATTCAGCTCAGAATGCTCTGACTGCTTCAGAAAGGAAGGAGCAGCCCTTGCACTCCTGGACACTAGCTGGCCACAAGCAGTTTCTTACACCTTCAGCGCTGCAGAGTCCATGCAGCTCGAGCACACCCAGAAGGACACGTCCAGAAAGAAGGCGTTCTTCAAGTACCCCCCTGCTCCAAGCTGCCTTGAAACTGAGCACAACACACTGCGGCTCGGCAGCTTCCTTCTCGCGTAGACGTGCCGTCACCTTTTGCACGCTCGCAGCTCCCTTGCCCACTTGCAGCAGCTGCTAGCAAAGAAAAAGGCCCCAGAAGTAAAAGCCACTGCTGGACTGCACTTTCCCCGTTGCCTCACGTCAAGCCCCAGAAACTGTCCGCTGCACTCTCTATTTCCATTCTCCGCTGCCTCTACCACTGTCATCTCTGCATCTCGAAGCATAAACCCCGGCACAATTCTTTCCAGGGAACGCTGGGAGAGAACTAGGTAGCAGCACAAGTAGCTGCAAGTGGAATTTTCTGCTTTCAACTGCTAATTCGAATCCGAAAACAAGCGAGTGGCAGCCACGCGCTTCCTCTTGCAGCCTGGGCGACGCACACACCAGCTCGCTGCTCTGCCTTCATTCTTACGCTGTTCCTAGCAGGTCGCGCTTTCGTTTTGCTGGAGACGAACCGCCGTCTACTTCTCGCCCAGAGAGCACGGTGCCGGCAGCCGAATGCTGCAGGCTGCTGCTTCTGCCGAAACACGCCTGGGCTATGCAATGTCTCTCTAGCGCTGAAGCAGCACCACATTCTCTTTGCTTTGTAGCCAGCATCTTTACGGAAAGATTCTCGGCTACGTCTGGCACAGAGAGCACTTGTAGTTCAACGGGTTTGCCCAGAGCTTGCCCCCGACGCGTGGCAACTTGTATTTGCACCACATTCCAGTGGCAGTCCTCTTTCCTTTACAGGCTGCACGGCGCCGTCAGATCGCCGTGCTCTCTGCACCTGCCTTCTCGGTTCCACGTGCCAGCGGGCACATCCGAGCCTTGCAGGGAGAGAAGACGCGGATAGTCGTCTCGCAGAAAAGAACGTGGCAGGGCGAAAAGATGTTCTTCCTTTGTTCTCCTCGTCACCCAGAGTGTGGTGCTGTACTGTGAGCCTCGGCCAGCGAAAGGCTAATCCATCCAGCGTTTCTCTCCTGATTCATTTCGCTGAGCGAGAGCAGAGGAAAATCCGTGCAGAGCACACTGTGGATGCGTGCAGTACACACGCTGAAGAGCTGCTGCACGGTTAAAGTCATCGCCGGGCTTCACTTCTGTCCAGAGCGCAGAAGGCCAAGAACGAAGCAGCTGGGCACGGGCTTCATGTACTCGGTGCACCGAATTTCAAATGTCCAGCCAAGAGCTTCTTCACAAGCCGATTCAGCTCAGAATGCTCTGACTGCTTCAGAAAGGAAGGAGCAGCCCTTGCACTCCTGGACACTAGCTGGCCACAAGCAGTTTCTTACACCTTCAGCGCTGCAGAGTCCATGCAGCTCGAGCACACCCAGAAGGACACGTCCAGAAAGAAGGCGTTCTTCAAGTACCCCCCTGCTCCAAGCTGCCTTGAAACTGAGCACAACACACTGCGGCTCGGCAGCTTCCTTCTCGCGTAGACGTGCCGTCACCTTTTGCACGCTCGCAGCTCCCTTGCCCACTTGCAGCAGCTGCTAGCAAAGAAAAAGGCCCCAGAAGTAAAAGCCACTGCTGGACTGCACTTTCCCCGTTGCCTCACGTCAAGCCCCAGAAACTGTCCGCTGCACTCTCTATTTCCATTCTCCGCTGCCTCTACCACTGTCATCTCTGCATCTCGAAGCATAAACCCCGGCACAATTCTTTCCAGGGAACGCTGGGAGAGAACTAGGTAGCAGCACAAGTAGCTGCAAGTGGAATTTTCTGCTTTCAACTGCTAATTCGAATCCGAAAACAAGCGAGTGGCAGCCACGCGCTTCCTCTTGCAGCCTGGGCGACGCACACACCAGCTCGCTGCTCTGCCTTCATTCTTACGCTGTTCCTAGCAGGTCGCGCTTTCGTTTTGCTGGAGACGAACCGTCGTCTACTTCTCGCCCAGAGAGCACGGTGCCGGCAGCCGAATGCTGCAGGCTGCTGCTTCTGCCGAAACACGCCTGGGCTATGCAATGTCTCTCTAGCGCTGAAGCAGCACCACATTCTCTTTGCTTTGTAGCCAGCATCTTTACGGAAAGATTCTCGGCTACGTCTGGCACAGAGAGCACTTGTAGTTCAACGGGTTTGCCCAGAGCTTGCCCCCGACGCGTGGCAACTTGTATTTGCACCACATTCCAGTGGCAGTCCTCTTTCCTTTACAGGCTGCACGGCGCCGTCAGATCGCCGTGCTCTCTGCACCTGCCTTCTCGGTTCCACGTGCCAGCGGGCACATCCGAGCCTTGCAGGGAGAGAAGACGCGGATAGTCGTCTCGCAGAAAAGAACGTGGCAGGGCGAAAAGATGTTCTTCCTTTGTTCTCCTCGTCACCCAGAGTGTGGTGCTGTACTGTGAGCCTCGGCCAGCGAAAGGCTAATCCATCCAGCGTTTCTCTCCTGATTCATTTCGCTGAGCGAGAGCAGAGGAAAATCCGTGCAGAGCACACTGTGGATGCGTGCAGTACACACGCTGAAGAGCTGCTGCACGGTTAAAGTCATCGCCGGGCTTCACTTCTGTCCAGAGCGCAGAAGGCCAAGAACGAAGCAGCTGGGCACGGGCTTCATGTACTCGGTGCACCGAATTTCAAATGTCCAGCCAAGAGCTTCTTCACAAGCCGATTCAGCTCAGAATGCTCTGACTGCTTCAGAAAGGAAGGAGCAGCCCTTGCACTCCTGGACACTAGCTGGCCACAAGCAGTTTCTTACACCTTCAGCGCTGCAGAGTCCATGCAGCTCGAGCACACCCAGAAGGACACGTCCAGAAAGAAGGCGTTCTTCAAGTACCCCCCTGCTCCAAGCTGCCTTGAAACTGAGCACAACACACTGCGGCTCGGCAGCTTCCTTCTCGCGTAGACGTGCCGTCACCTTTTGCACTCTCGCAGCTCCCTTGCCCACTTGCAGCAGCTGCTAGCAAAGAAAAAGGCCCCAGAAGTAAAAGCCACTGCTGGACTGCACTTTCCCCGTTGCCTCACGTCAAGCCCCAGAAACTGTCCGCTGCACTCTCTATTTCCATTCTCCGCTGCCTCTACCACTGTCATCTCTGCATCTCGAAGCATAAACCCCGGCACAATTCTTTCCAGGGAACGCTGGGAGAGAACTAGGTAGCAGCACAAGTAGCTGCAAGTGGAATTTTCTGCTTTCAACTGCTAATTCGAATCCGAAAACAAGCGAGTGGCAGCCACGCGCTTCCTCTTGCAGCCTGGGCGACGCACACACCAGCTCGCTGCTCTGCCTTCATTCTTACGCTGTTCCTAGCAGGTCGCGCTTTCGTTTTGCTGGAGACGAACCGCCGTCTACTTCTCGCCCAGAGAGCACGGTGCCGGCAGCCGAATGCTGCAGGCTGCTGCTTCTGCCGAAACACGCCTGGGCTATGCAATGTCTCTCTAGCGCTGAAGCAGCACCACATTCTCTTTGCTTTGTAGCCAGCATCTTTACGGAAAGATTCTCGGCTACGTCTGGCACAGAGAGCACTTGTAGTTCAACGGGTTTGCCCAGAGCTTGCCCCCGACGCGTGGCAACTTGTATTTGCACCACATTCCAGTGGCAGTCCTCTTTCCTTTACAGGCTGCACGGCGCCGTCAGATCGCCGTGCTCTCTGCACCTGCCTTCTCGGTTCCACGTGCCAGCGGGCACATCCGAGCCTTGCAGGGAGAGAAGACGCGGATAGTCGTCTCGCAGAAAAGAACGTGGCAGGGCGAAAAGATGTTCTTCCTTTGTTCTCCTCGTCACCCAGAGTGTGGTGCTGTACTGTGAGCCTCGGCCAGCGAAAGGCTAATCCATCCAGCGTTTCTCTCCTGATTCATTTCGCTGAGCGAGAGCAGAGGAAAATCCGTGCAGAGCACACTGTGGATGCGTGCAGTACACACGCTGAAGAGCTGCTGCACGGTTAAAGTCATCGCCGGGCTTCACTTCTGTCCAGAGCGCAGAAGGCCAAGAACGAAGCAGCTGGGCACGGGCTTCATGTACTCGGTGCACCGAATTTCAAATGTCCAGCCAAGAGCTTCTTCACAAGCCGATTCAGCTCAGAATGCTCTGACTGCTTCAGAAAGGAAGGAGCAGCCCTTGCACTCCTGGACACTAGCTGGCCACAAGCAGTTTCTTACACCTTCAGCGCTGCAGAGTCCATGCAGCTCGAGCACACCCAGAAGGACACGTCCAGAAAGAAGGCGTTCTTCAAGTACCCCCCTGCTCCAAGCTGCCTTGAAACTGAGCACAACACACTGCGGCTCGGCAGCTTCCTTCTCGCGTAGACGTGCCGTCACCTTTTGCACGCTCGCAGCTCCCTTGCCCACTTGCAGCAGCTGCTAGCAAAGAAAAAGGCCCCAGAAGTAAAAGCCACTGCTGGACTGCACTTTCCCCGTTGCCTCACGTCAAGCCCCAGAAACTGTCCGCTGCACTCTCTATTTCCATTCTCCGCTGCCTCTACCACTGTCATCTCTGCATCTCGAAGCATAAACCCCGGCACAATTCTTTCCAGGGAACGCTGGGAGAGAACTAGGTAGCAGCACAAG
The DNA here is from genome assembly GCF_965178545.1 of Coloeus monedula. Lineage (NCBI taxonomy): Eukaryota > Metazoa > Chordata > Aves > Passeriformes > Corvidae > Coloeus > Coloeus monedula. The sequence goes on from NW_028120522.1 coordinate 54,054, forward strand.
TAGCTGCAAGTGGAATTTTCTGCTTTCAACTGCTAATTCGAATCCGAAAACAAGCGAGTGGCAGCCACGCGCTTCCTCTTGCAGCCTGGGCGACGCACACACCAGCTCGCTGCTCTGCCTTCATTCTTACGCTGTTCCTAGCAGGTCGCGCTTTCGTTTTGCTGGAGACGAACCGCCGTCTACTTCTCGCCCAGAGAGCACGGTGCCGGCAGCCGAATGCTGCAGGCTGCTGCTTCTGCCGAAACACGCCTGGGCTATGCAATGTCTCTCTAGCGCTGAAGCAGCACCACATTCTCTTTGCTTTGTAGCCAGCATCTTTACGGAAAGATTCTCGGCTACGTCTGGCACAGAGAGCACTTGTAGTTCAACGGGTTTGCCCAGAGCTTGCCCCCGACGCGTGGCAACTTGTATTTGCACCACATTCCAGTGGCAGTCCTCTTTCCTTTACAGGCTGCACGGCGCCGTCAGATCGCCGTGCTCTCTGCACCTGCCTTCTCGGTTCCACGTGCCAGCGGGCACATCCGAGCCTTGCAGGGAGAGAAGACGCGGATAGTCGTCTCGCAGAAAAGAACGTGGCAGGGCGAAAAGATGTTCTTCCTTTGTTCTCCTCGTCACCCAGAGTGTGGTGCTGTACTGTGAGCCTCGGCCAGCGAAAGGCTAATCCATCCAGCGTTTCTCTCCTGATTCATTTCGCTGAGCGAGAGCAGAGGAAAATCCGTGCAGAGCACACTGTGGATGCGTGCAGTACACACGCTGAAGAGCTGCTGCACGGTTAAAGTCATCGCCGGGCTTCACTTCTGTCCAGAGCGCAGAAGGCCAAGAACGAAGCAGCTGGGCACGGGCTTCATGTACTCGGTGCACCGAATTTCAAATGTCCAGCCAAGAGCTTCTTCACAAGCCGATTCAGCTCAGAATGCTCTGACTGCTTCAGAAAGGAAGGAGCAGCCCTTGCACTCCTGGACACTAGCTGGCCACAAGCAGTTTCTTACACCTTCAGCGCTGCAGAGTCCATGCAGCTCGAGCACACCCAGAAGGACACGTCCAGAAAGAAGGCGTTCTTCAAGTACCCCCCTGCTCCAAGCTGCCTTGAAACTGAGCACAACACACTGCGGCTCGGCAGCTTCCTTCTCGCGTAGACGTGCCGTCACCTTTTGCACTCTCGCAGCTCCCTTGCCCACTTGCAGCAGCTGCTAGCAAAGAAAAAGGCCCCAGAAGTAAAAGCCACTGCTGGACTGCACTTTCCCCGTTGCCTCACGTCAAGCCCCAGAAACTGTCCGCTGCACTCTCTATTTCCATTCTCCGCTGCCTCTACCACTGTCATCTCTGCATCTCGAAGCATAAACCCCGGCACAATTCTTTCCAGGGAACGCTGGGAGAGAACTAGGTAGCAGCACAAGTAGCTGCAAGTGGAATTTTCTGCTTTCAACTGCTAATTCGAATCCGAAAACAAGCGAGTGGCAGCCACGCGCTTCCTCTTGCAGCCTGGGCGACGCACACACCAGCTCGCTGCTCTGCCTTCATTCTTACGCTGTTCCTAGCAGGTCGCGCTTTCGTTTTGCTGGAGACGAACCGCCGTCTACTTCTCGCCCAGAGAGCACGGTGCCGGCAGCCGAATGCTGCAGGCTGCTGCTTCTGCCGAAACACGCCTGGGCTATGCAATGTCTCTCTAGCGCTGAAGCAGCACCACATTCTCTTTGCTTTGTAGCCAGCATCTTTACGGAAAGATTCTCGGCTACGTCTGGCACAGAGAGCACTTGTAGTTCAACGGGTTTGCCCAGAGCTTGCCCCCGACGCGTGGCAACTTGTATTTGCACCACATTCCAGTGGCAGTCCTCTTTCCTTTACAGGCTGCACGGCGCCGTCAGATCGCCGTGCTCTCTGCACCTGCCTTCTCGGTTCCACGTGCCAGCGGGCACATCCGAGCCTTGCAGGGAGAGAAGACGCGGATAGTCGTCTCGCAGAAAAGAACGTGGCAGGGCGAAAAGATGTTCTTCCTTTGTTCTCCTCGTCACCCAGAGTGTGGTGCTGTACTGTGAGCCTCGGCCAGCGAAAGGCTAATCCATCCAGCGTTTCTCTCCTGATTCATTTCGCTGAGCGAGAGCAGAGGAAAATCCGTGCAGAGCACACTGTGGATGCGTGCAGTACACACGCTGAAGAGCTGCTGCACGGTTAAAGTCATCGCCGGGCTTCACTTCTGTCCAGAGCGCAGAAGGCCAAGAACGAAGCAGCTGGGCACGGGCTTCATGTACTCGGTGCACCGAATTTCAAATGTCCAGCCAAGAGCTTCTTCACAAGCCGATTCAGCTCAGAATGCTCTGACTGCTTCAGAAAGGAAGGAGCAGCCCTTGCACTCCTGGACACTAGCTGGCCACAAGCAGTTTCTTACACCTTCAGCGCTGCAGAGTCCATGCAGCTCGAGCACACCCAGAAGGACACGTCCAGAAAGAAGGCGTTCTTCAAGTACCCCCCTGCTCCAAGCTGCCTTGAAACTGAGCACAACACACTGCGGCTCGGCAGCTTCCTTCTCGCGTAGACGTGCCGTCACCTTTTGCACGCTCGCAGCTCCCTTGCCCACTTGCAGCAGCTGCTAGCAAAGAAAAAGGCCCCAGAAGTAAAAGCCACTGCTGGACTGCACTTTCCCCGTTGCCTCACGTCAAGCCCCAGAAACTGTCCGCTGCACTCTCTATTTCCATTCTCCGCTGCCTCTACCACTGTCATCTCTGCATCTCGAAGCATAAACCCCGGCACAATTCTTTCCAGGGAACGCTGGGAGAGAACTAGGTAGCAGCACAAGTAGCTGCAAGTGGAATTTTCTGCTTTCAACTGCTAATTCGAATCCGAAAACAAGCGAGTGGCAGCCACGCGCTTCCTCTTGCAGCCTGGGCGACGCACACACCAGCTCGCTGCTCTGCCTTCATTCTTACGCTGTTCCTAGCAGGTCGCGCTTTCGTTTTGCTGGAGACGAACCGCCGTCTACTTCTCGCCCAGAGAGCACGGTGCCGGCAGCCGAATGCTGCAGGCTGCTGCTTCTGCCGAAACACGCCTGGGCTATGCAATGTCTCTCTAGCGCTGAAGCAGCACCACATTCTCTTTGCTTTGTAGCCAGCATCTTTACGGAAAGATTCTCGGCTACGTCTGGCACAGAGAGCACTTGTAGTTCAACGGGTTTGCCCAGAGCTTGCCCCCGACGCGTGGCAACTTGTATTTGCACCACATTCCAGTGGCAGTCCTCTTTCCTTTACAGGCTGCACGGCGCCGTCAGATCGCCGTGCTCTCTGCACCTGCCTTCTCGGTTCCACGTGCCAGCGGGCACATCCGAGCCTTGCAGGGAGAGAAGACGCGGATAGTCGTCTCGCAGAAAAGAACGTGGCAGGGCGAAAAGATGTTCTTCCTTTGTTCTCCTCGTCACCCAGAGTGTGGTGCTGTACTGTGAGCCTCGGCCAGCGAAAGGCTAATCCATCCAGCGTTTCTCTCCTGATTCATTTCGCTGAGCGAGAGCAGAGGAAAATCCGTGCAGAGCACACTGTGGATGCGTGCAGTACACACGCTGAAGAGCTGCTGCACGGTTAAAGTCATCGCCGGGCTTCACTTCTGTCCAGAGCGCAGAAGGCCAAGAACGAAGCAGCTGGGCACGGGCTTCATGTACTCGGTGCACCGAATTTCAAATGTCCAGCCAAGAGCTTCTTCACAAGCCGATTCAGCTCAGAATGCTCTGACTGCTTCAGAAAGGAAGGAGCAGCCCTTGCACTCCTGGACACTAGCTGGCCACAAGCAGTTTCTTACACCTTCAGCGCTGCAGAGTCCATGCAGCTCGAGCACACCCAGAAGGACACGTCCAGAAAGAAGGCGTTCTTCAAGTACCCCCCTGCTCCAAGCTGCCTTGAAACTGAGCACAACACACTGCGGCTCGGCAGCTTCCTTCTCGCGTAGACGTGCCGTCACCTTTTGCACGCTCGCAGCTCCCTTGCCCACTTGCAGCAGCTGCTAGCAAAGAAAAAGGCCCCAGAAGTAAAAGCCACTGCTGGACTGCACTTTCCCCGTTGCCTCACGTCAAGCCCCAGAAACTGTCCGCTGCACTCTCTATTTCCATTCTCCGCTGCCTCTACCACTGTCATCTCTGCATCTCGAAGCATAAACCCCGGCACAATTCTTTCCAGGGAACGCTGGGAGAGAACTAGGTAGCAGCACAAGTAGCTGCAAGTGGAATTTTCTGCTTTCAACTGCTAATTCGAATCCGAAAACAAGCGAGTGGCAGCCACGCGCTTCCTCTTGCAGCCTGGGCGACGCACACACCAGCTCGCTGCTCTGCCTTCATTCTTACGCTGTTCCTAGCAGGTCGCGCTTTCGTTTTGCTGGAGACGAACCGCCGTCTACTTCTCGCCCAGAGAGCACGGTGCCGGCAGCCGAATGCTGCAGGCTGCTGCTTCTGCCGAAACACGCCTGGGCTATGCAATGTCTCTCTAGCGCTGAAGCAGCACCACATTCTCTTTGCTTTGTAGCCAGCATCTTTACGGAAAGATTCTCGGCTACGTCTGGCACAGAGAGCACTTGTAGTTCAACGGGTTTGCCCAGAGCTTGCCCCCGACGCGTGGCAACTTGTATTTGCACCACATTCCAGTGGCAGTCCTCTTTCCTTTACAGGCTGCACGGCGCCGTCAGATCGCCGTGCTCTCTGCACCTGCCTTCTCGGTTCCACGTGCCAGCGGGCACATCCGAGCCTTGCAGGGAGAGAAGACGCGGATAGTCGTCTCGCAGAAAAGAACGTGGCAGGGCGAAAAGATGTTCTTCCTTTGTTCTCCTCGTCACCCAGAGTGTGGTGCTGTACTGTGAGCCTCGGCCAGCGAAAGGCTAATCCATCCAGCGTTTCTCTCCTGATTCATTTCGCTGAGCGAGAGCAGAGGAAAATCCGTGCAGAGCACACTGTGGATGCGTGCAGTACACACGCTGAAGAGCTGCTGCACGGTTAAAGTCATCGCCGGGCTTCACTTCTGTCCAGAGCGCAGAAGGCCAAGAACGAAGCAGCTGGGCACGGGCTTCATGTACTCGGTGCACCGAATTTCAAATGTCCAGCCAAGAGCTTCTTCACAAGCCGATTCAGCTCAGAATGCTCTGACTGCTTCAGAAAGGAAGGAGCAGCCCTTGCACTCCTGGACACTAGCTGGCCACAAGCAGTTTCTTACACCTTCAGCGCTGCAGAGTCCATGCAGCTCGAGCACACCCAGAAGGACACGTCCAGAAAGAAGGCGTTCTTCAAGTACCCCCCTGCTCCAAGCTGCCTTGAAACTGAGCACAACACACTGCGGCTCGGCAGCTTCCTTCTCGCGTAGACGTGCCGTCACCTTTTGCACGCTCGCAGCTCCCTTGCCCACTTGCAGCAGCTGCTAGCAAAGAAAAAGGCCCCAGAAGTAAAAGCCACTGCTGGACTGCACTTTCCCCGTTGCCTCACGTCAAGCCCCAGAAACTGTCCGCTGCACTCTCTATTTCCATTCTCCGCTGCCTCTACCACTGTCATCTCTGCATCTCGAAGCATAAACCCCGGCACAATTCTTTCCAGGGAACGCTGGGAGAGAACTAGGTAGCAGCACAAGTAGCTGCAAGTGGAATTTTCTGCTTTCAACTGCTAATTCGAATCCGAAAACAAGCGAGTGGCAGCCACGCGCTTCCTCTTGCAGCCTGGGCGACGCACACACCAGCTCGCTGCTCTGCCTTCATTCTTACGCTGTTCCTAGCAGGTCGCGCTTTCGTTTTGCTGGAGACGAACCGTCGTCTACTTCTCGCCCAGAGAGCACGGTGCCGGCAGCCGAATGCTGCAGGCTGCTGCTTCTGCCGAAACACGCCTGGGCTATGCAATGTCTCTCTAGCGCTGAAGCAGCACCACATTCTCTTTGCTTTGTAGCCAGCATCTTTACGGAAAGATTCTCGGCTACGTCTGGCACAGAGAGCACTTGTAGTTCAACGGGTTTGCCCAGAGCTTGCCCCCGACGCGTGGCAACTTGTATTTGCACCACATTCCAGTGGCAGTCCTCTTTCCTTTACAGGCTGCACGGCGCCGTCAGATCGCCGTGCTCTCTGCACCTGCCTTCTCGGTTCCACGTGCCAGCGGGCACATCCGAGCCTTGCAGGGAGAGAAGACGCGGATAGTCGTCTCGCAGAAAAGAACGTGGCAGGGCGAAAAGATGTTCTTCCTTTGTTCTCCTCGTCACCCAGAGTGTGGTGCTGTACTGTGAGCCTCGGCCAGCGAAAGGCTAATCCATCCAGCGTTTCTCTCCTGATTCATTTCGCTGAGCGAGAGCAGAGGAAAATCCGTGCAGAGCACACTGTGGATGCGTGCAGTACACACGCTGAAGAGCTGCTGCACGGTTAAAGTCATCGCCGGGCTTCACTTCTGTCCAGAGCGCAGAAGGCCAAGAACGAAGCAGCTGGGCACGGGCTTCATGTACTCGGTGCACCGAATTTCAAATGTCCAGCCAAGAGCTTCTTCACAAGCCGATTCAGCTCAGAATGCTCTGACTGCTTCAGAAAGGAAGGAGCAGCCCTTGCACTCCTGGACACTAGCTGGCCACAAGCAGTTTCTTACACCTTCAGCGCTGCAGAGTCCATGCAGCTCGAGCACACCCAGAAGGACACGTCCAGAAAGAAGGCGTTCTTCAAGTACCCCCCTGCTCCAAGCTGCCTTGAAACTGAGCACAACACACTGCGGCTCGGCAGCTTCCTTCTCGCATAGACGTGCCGTCACCTTTTGCACGCTCGCAGCTCCCTTGCCCACTTGCAGCAGCTGCTAGCAAAGAAAAAGGCCCCAGAAGTAAAAGCCACTGCTGGACTGCACTTTCCCCGTTGCCTCACGTCAAGCCCCAGAAACTGTCCGCTGCACTCTCTATTTCCATTCTCCGCTGCCTCTACCACTGTCATCTCTGCATCTCGAAGCATAAACCCCGGCACAATTCTTTCCAGGGAACGCTGGGAGAGAACTAGGTAGCAGCACAAGTAGCTGCAAGTGGAATTTTCTGCTTTCAACTGCTAATTCGAATCCGAAAACAAGCGAGTGGCAGCCACGCGCTTCCTCTTGCAGCCTGGGCGACGCACACACCAGCTCGCTGCTCTGCCTTCATTCTTACGCTGTTCCTAGCAGGTCGCGCTTTCGTTTTGCTGGAGACGAACCGTCGTCTACTTCTCGCCCAGAGAGCACGGTGCCGGCAGCCGAATGCTGCAGGCTGCTGCTTCTGCCGAAACACGCCTGGGCTATGCAATGTCTCTCTAGCGCTGAAGCAGCACCACATTCTCTTTGCTTTGTAGCCAGCATCTTTACGGAAAGATTCTCGGCTACGTCTGGCACAGAGAGCACTTGTAGTTCAACGGGTTTGCCCAGAGCTTGCCCCCGACGCGTGGCAACTTGTATTTGCACCACATTCCAGTGGCAGTCCTCTTTCCTTTACAGGCTGCACGGCGCCGTCAGATCGCCGTGCTCTCTGCACCTGCCTTCTCGGTTCCACGTGCCAGCGGGCACATCCGAGCCTTGCAGGGAGAGAAGACGCGGATAGTCGTCTCGCAGAAAAGAACGTGGCAGGGCGAAAAGATGTTCTTCCTTTGTTCTCCTCGTCACCCAGAGTGTGGTGCTGTACTGTGAGCCTCGGCCAGCGAAAGGCTAATCCATCCAGCGTTTCTCTCCTGATTCATTTCGCTGAGCGAGAGCAGAGGAAAATCCGTGCAGAGCACACTGTGGATGCGTGCAGTACACACGCTGAAGAGCTGCTGCACGGTTAAAGTCATCGCCGGGCTTCACTTCTGTCCAGAGCGCAGAAGGCCAAGAACGAAGCAGCTGGGCACGGGCTTCATGTACTCGGTGCACCGAATTTCAAATGTCCAGCCAAGAGCTTCTTCACAAGCCGATTCAGCTCAGAATGCTCTGACTGCTTCAGAAAGGAAGGAGCAGCCCTTGCACTCCTGGACACTAGCTGGCCACAAGCAGTTTCTTACACCTTCAGCGCTGCAGAGTCCATGCAGCTCGAGCACACCCAGAAGGACACGTCCAGAAAGAAGGCGTTCTTCAAGTACCCCCCTGCTCCAAGCTGCCTTGAAACTGAGCACAACACACTGCGGCTCGGCAGCTTCCTTCTCGCGTAGACGTGCCGTCACCTTTTGCACTCTCGCAGCTCCCTTGCCCACTTGCAGCAGCTGCTAGCAAAGAAAAAGGCCCCAGAAGTAAAAGCCACTGCTGGACTGCACTTTCCCCGTTGCCTCACGTCAAGCCCCAGAAACTGTCCGCTGCACTCTCTATTTCCATTCTCCGCTGCCTCTACCACTGTCATCTCTGCATCTCGAAGCATAAACCCCGGCACAATTCTTTCCAGGGAACGCTGGGAGAGAACTAGGTAGCAGCACAAGTAGCTGCAAGTGGAATTTTCTGCTTTCAACTGCTAATTCGAATCCGAAAACAAGCGAGTGGCAGCCACGCGCTTCCTCTTGCAGCCTGGGCGACGCACACACCAGCTCGCTGCTCTGCCTTCATTCTTACGCTGTTCCTAGCAGGTCGCGCTTTCGTTTTGCTGGAGACGAACCGCCGTCTACTTCTCGCCCAGAGAGCACGGTGCCGGCAGCCGAATGCTGCAGGCTGCTGCTTCTGCCGAAACACGCCTGGGCTATGCAATGTCTCTCTAGCGCTGAAGCAGCACCACATTCTCTTTGCTTTGTAGCCAGCATCTTTACGGAAAGATTCTCGGCTACGTCTGGCACAGAGAGCACTTGTAGTTCAACGGGTTTGCCCAGAGCTTGCCCCCGACGCGTGGCAACTTGTATTTGCACCACATTCCAGTGGCAGTCCTCTTTCCTTTACAGGCTGCACGGCGCCGTCAGATCGCCGTGCTCTCTGCACCTGCCTTCTCGGTTCCACGTGCCAGCGGGCACATCCGAGCCTTGCAGGGAGAGAAGACGCGGATAGTCGTCTCGCAGAAAAGAACGTGGCAGGGCGAAAAGATGTTCTTCCTTTGTTCTCCTCGTCACCCAGAGTGTGGTGCTGTACTGTGAGCCTCGGCCAGCGAAAGGCTAATCCATCCAGCGTTTCTCTCCTGATTCATTTCGCTGAGCGAGAGCAGAGGAAAATCCGTGCAGAGCACACTGTGGATGCGTGCAGTACACACGCTGTCTTAAGAGCTGCTGCACGGTTAAAGTCATCGCCGGGCTTCACTTCTGTCCAGAGCGCAGAAGGCCAAGAACGAAGCAGCTGGGCACGGGCTTCATGTACTCGGTGCACCGAATTTCAAATGTCCAGCCAAGAGCTTCTTCACAAGCCGATTCAGCTCAGAATGCTCTGACTGCTTCAGAAAGGAAGGAGCAGCCCTTGCACTCCTGGACACTAGCTGGCCACAAGCAGTTTCTTACACCTTCAGCGCTGCAGAGTCCATGCAGCTCGAGCACACCCAGAAGGACACGTCCAGAAAGAAGGCGTTCTTCAAGTACCCCCCTGCTCCAAGCTGCCTTGAAACTGAGCACAACACACTGCGGCTCGGCAGCTTCCTTCTCGCGTAGACGTGCCGTCACCTTTTGCACGCTCGCAGCTCCCTTGCCCACTTGCAGCAGCTGCTAGCAAAGAAAAAGGCCCCAGAAGTAAAAGCCACTGCTGGACTGCACTTTCCCCGTTGCCTCACGTCAAGCCCCAGAAACTGTCCGCTGCACTCTCTATTTCCATTCTCCGCTGCCTCTACCACTGTCATCTCTGCATCTCGAAGCATAAACCCCGGCACAATTCTTTCCAGGGAACGCTGGGAGAGAACTAGGTAGCAGCACAAGTAGCTGCAAGTGGAATTTTCTGCTTTCAACTGCTAATTCGAATCCGAAAACAAGCGAGTGGCAGCCACGCGCTTCCTCTTGCAGCCTGGGCGACGCACACACCAGCTCGCTGCTCTGCCTTCATTCTTACGCTGTTCCTAGCAGGTCGCGCTTTCGTTTTGCTGGAGACGAACCGCCGTCTACTTCTCGCCCAGAGAGCACGGTGCCGGCAGCCGAATGCTGCAGGCTGCTGCTTCTGCCGAAACACGCCTGGGCTATGCAATGTCTCTCTAGCGCTGAAGCAGCACCACATTCTCTTTGCTTTGTAGCCAGCATCTTTACGGAAAGATTCTCGGCTACGTCTGGCACAGAGAGCACTTGTAGTTCAACGGGTTTGCCCAGAGCTTGCCCCCGACGCGTGGCAACTTGTATTTGCACCACATTCCAGTGGCAGTCCTCTTTCCTTTACAGGCTGCACGGCGCCGTCAGATCGCCGTGCTCTCTGCACCTGCCTTCTCGGTTCCACGTGCCAGCGGGCACATCCGAGCCTTGCAGGGAGAGAAGACGCGGATAGTCGTCTCGCAGAAAAGAACGTGGCAGGGCGAAAAGATGTTCTTCCTTTGTTCTCCTCGTCACCCAGAGTGTGGTGCTGTACTGTGAGCCTCGGCCAGCGAAAGGCTAATCCATCCAGCGTTTCTCTCCTGATTCATTTCGCTGAGCGAGAGCAGAGGAAAATCCGTGCAGAGCACACTGTGGATGCGTGCAGTACACACGCTGTCTTAAGAGCTGCTGCACGGTTAAAGTCATCGCCGGGCTTCACTTCTGTCCAGAGCGCAGAAGGCCAAGAACGAAGCAGCTGGGCACGGGCTTCATGTACTCGGTGCACCGAATTTCAAATGTCCAGCCAAGAGCTTCTTCACAAGCCGATTCAGCTCAGAATGCTCTGACTGCTTCAGAAAGGAAGGAGCAGCCCTTGCACTCCTGGACACTAGCTGGCCACAAGCAGTTTCTTACACCTTCAGCGCTGCAGAGTCCATGCAGCTCGAGCACACCCAGAAGGACACGTCCAGAAAGAAGGCGTTCTTCAAGTACCCCCCTGCTCCAAGCTGCCTTGAAACTGAGCACAACACACTGCGGCTCGGCAGCTTCCTTCTCGCGTAGACGTGCCGTCACCTTTTGCACGCTCGCAGCTCCCTTGCCCACTTGCAGCAGCTGCTAGCAAAGAAAAAGGCCCCAGAAGTAAAAGCCACTGCTGGACTGCACTTTCCCCGTTGCCTCACGTCAAGCCCCAGAAACTGTCCGCTGCACTCTCTATTTCCATTCTCCGCTGCCTCTACCACTGTCATCTCTGCATCTCGAAGCATAAACCCCGGCACAATTCTTTCCAGGGAACGCTGGGAGAGAACTAGGTAGCAGCACAAGTAGCTGCAAGTGGAATTTTCTGCTTTCAACTGCTAATTCGAATCCGAAAACAAGCGAGTGGCAGCCACGCGCTTCCTCTTGCAGCCTGGGCGACGCACACACCAGCTCGCTGCTCTGCCTTCATTCTTACGCTGTTCCTAGCAGGTCGCGCTTTCGTTTTGCTGGAGACGAACCGCCGTCTACTTCTCGCCCAGAGAGCACGGTGCCGGCAGCCGAATGCTGCAGGCTGCTGCTTCTGCCGAAACACGCCTGGGCTATGCAATGTCTCTCTAGCGCTGAAGCAGCACCACATTCTCTTTGCTTTGTAGCCAGCATCTTTACGGAAAGATTCTCGGCTACGTCTGGCACAGAGAGCACTTGTAGTTCAACGGGTTTGCCCAGAGCTTGCCCCCGACGCGTGGCAACTTGTATTTGCACCACATTCCAGTGGCAGTCCTCTTTCCTTTACAGGCTGCACGGCGCCGTCAGATCGCCGTGCTCTCTGCACCTGCCTTCTCGGTTCCACGTGCCAGCGGGCACATCCGAGCCTTGCAGGGAGAGAAGACGCGGATAGTCGTCTCGCAGAAAAGAACGTGGCAGGGCGAAAAGATGTTCTTCCTTTGTTCTCCTCGTCACCCAGAGTGTGGTGCTGTACTGTGAGCCTCGGCCAGCGAAAGGCTAATCCATCCAGCGTTTCTCTCCTGATTCATTTCGCTGAGCGAGAGCAGAGGAAAATCCGTGCAGAGCACACTGTGGATGCGTGCAGTACACACGCTGTCTTAAGAGCTGCTGCACGGTTAAAGTCATCGCCGGGCTTCACTTCTGTCCAGAGCGCAGAAGGCCAAGAACGAAGCAGCTGGGCACGGGCTTCATGTACTCGGTGCACCGAATTTCAAATGTCCAGCCAAGAGCTTCTTCACAAGCCGATTCAGCTCAGAATGCTCTGACTGCTTCAGAAAGGAAGGAGCAGCCCTTGCACTCCTGGACACTAGCTGGCCACAAGCAGTTTCTTACACCTTCAGCGCTGCAGAGTCCATGCAGCTCGAGCACACCCAGAAGGACACGTCCAGAAAGAAGGCGTTCTTCAAGTACCCCCCTGCTCCAAGCTGCCTTGAAACTGAGCACAACACACTGCGGCTCGGCAGCTTCCTTCTCGCGTAGACGTGCCGTCACCTTTTGCACGCTCGCAGCTCCCTTGCCCACTTGCAGCAGCTGCTAGCAAAGAAAAAGGCCCCAGAAGTAAAAGCCACTGCTGGACTGCACTTTCCCCGTTGCCTCACGTCAAGCCCCAGAAACTGTCCGCTGCACTCTCTATTTCCATTCTCCGCTGCCTCTACCACTGTCATCTCTGCATCTCGAAGCATAAACCCCGGCACAATTCTTTCCAGGGAACGCTGGGAGAGAACTAGGTAGCAGCACAAGTAGCTGCAAGTGGAATTTTCTGCTTTCAACTGCTAATTCGAATCCGAAAACAAGCGAGTGGCAGCCACGCGCTTCCTCTTGCAGCCTGGGCGACGCACACACCAGCTCGCTGCTCTGCCTTCATTCTTACGCTGTTCCTAGCAGGTCGCGCTTTCGTTTTGCTGGAGACGAACCGCCGTCTACTTCTCGCCCAGAGAGCACGGTGCCGGCAGCCGAATGCTGCAGGCTGCTGCTTCTGCCGAAACACGCCTGGGCTATGCAATGTCTCTCTAGCGCTGAAGCAGCACCACATTCTCTTTGCTTTGTAGCCAGCATCTTTACGGAAAGATTCTCGGCTACGTCTGGCACAGAGAGCACTTGTAGTTCAACGGGTTTGCCCAGAGCTTGCCCCCGACGCGTGGCAACTTGTATTTGCACCACATTCCAGTGGCAGTCCTCTTTCCTTTACAGGCTGCACGGCGCCGTCAGATCGCCGTGCTCTCTGCACCTGCCTTCTCGGTTCCACGTGCCAGCGGGCACATCCGAGCCTTGCAGGGAGAGAAGACGCGGATAGTCGTCTCGCAGAAAAGAACGTGGCAGGGCGAAAAGATGTTCTTCCTTTGTTCTCCTCGTCACCCAGAGTGTGGTGCTGTACTGTGAGCCTCGGCCAGCGAAAGGCTAATCCATCCAGCGTTTCTCTCCTGATTCATTTCGCTGAGCGAGAGCAGAGGAAAATCCGTGCAGAGCACACTGTGGATGCGTGCAGTACACACGCTGTCTTAAGAGCTGCTGCACGGTTAAAGTCATCGCCGGGCTTCACTTCTGTCCAGAGCGCAGAAGGCCAAGAACGAAGCAGCTGGGCACGGGCTTCATGTACTCGGTGCACCGAATTTCAAATGTCCAGCCAAGAGCTTCTTCACAAGCCGATTCAGCTCAGAATGCTCTGACTGCTTCAGAAAGGAAGGAGCAGCCCTTGCACTCCTGGACACTAGCTGGCCACAAGCAGTTTCTTACACCTTCAGCGCTGCAGAGTCCATGCAGCTCGAGCACACCCAGAAGGACACGTCCAGAAAGAAGGCGTTCTTCAAGTACCCCCCTGCTCCAAGCTGCCTTGAAACTGAGCACAACACACTGCGGCTCGGCAGCTTCCTTCTCGCGTAGACGTGCCGTCACCTTTTGCACGCTCGCAGCTCCCTTGCCCACTTGCAGCAGCTGCTAGCAAAGAAAAAGGCCCCAGAAGTAAAAGCCACTGCTGGACTGCACTTTCCCCGTTGCCTCACGTCAAGCCCCAGAAACTGTCCGCTGCACTCTCTATTTCCATTCTCCGCTGCCTCTACCACTGTCATCTCTGCATCTCGAAGCATAAACCCCGGCACAATTCTTTCCAGGGAACGCTGGGAGAGAACTAGGTAGCAGCACAAGTAGCTGCAAGTGGAATTTTCTGCTTTCAACTGCTAATTCGAATCCGAAAACAAGCGAGTGGCAGCCACGCGCTTCCTCTTGCAGCCTGGGCGACGCACACACCAGCTCGCTGCTCTGCCTTCATTCTTACGCTGTTCCTAGCAGGTCGCGCTTTCGTTTTGCTGGAGACGAACCGCCGTCTACTTCTCGCCCAGAGAGCACGGTGCCGGCAGCCGAATGCTGCAGGCTGCTGCTTCTGCCGAAACACGCCTGGGCTATGCAATGTCTCTCTAGCGCTGAAGCAGCACCACATTCTCTTTGCTTTGTAGCCAGCATCTTTACGGAAAGATTCTCGGCTACGTCTGGCACAGAGAGCACTTGTAGTTCAACGGGTTTGCCCAGAGCTTGCCCCCGACGCGTGGCAACTTGTATTTGCACCACATTCCAGTGGCAGTCCTCTTTCCTTTACAGGCTGCACGGCGCCGTCAGATCGCCGTGCTCTCTGCACCTGCCTTCTCGGTTCCACGTGCCAGCGGGCACATCCGAGCCTTGCAGGGAGAGAAGACGCGGATAGTCGTCTCGCAGAAAAGAACGTGGCAGGGCGAAAAGATGTTCTTCCTTTGTTCTCCTCGTCACCCAGAGTGTGGTGCTGTACTGTGAGCCTCGGCCAGCGAAAGGCTAATCCATCCAGCGTTTCTCTCCTGATTCATTTCGCTGAGCGAGAGCAGAGGAAAATCCGTGCAGAGCACACTGTGGATGCGTGCAGTACATACGCTGAAGAGCTGCTGCACGGTTAAAGTCATCGCCGGGCTTCACTTCTGTCCAGAGCGCAGAAGGCCAAGAACGAAGCAGCTGGGCACGGGCTTCATGTACTCGGTGCACCGAATTTCAAATGTCCAGCCAAGAGCTTCTTCACAAGCCGATTCAGCTCAGAATGCTCTGACTGCTTCAGAAAGGAAGGAGCAGCCCTTGCACTCCTGGACACTAGCTGGCCACAAGCAGTTTCTTACACCTTCAGCGCTGCAGAGTCCATGCAGCTCGAGCACACCCAGAAGGACACGTCCAGAAAGAAGGCGTTCTTCAAGTACCCCCCTGCTCCAAGCTGCCTTGAAACTGAGCACAACACACTGCGGCTCGGCAGCTTCCTTCTCGCGTAGACGTGCCGTCACCTTTTGCACGCTCGCAGCTCCCTTGCCCACTTGCAGCAGCTGCTAGCAAAGAAAAAGGCCCCAGAAGTAAAAGCCACTGCTGGACTGCACTTTCCCCGTTGCCTCACGTCAAGCCCCAGAAACTGTCCGCTGCACTCTCTATTTCCATTCTCCGCTGCCTCTACCACTGTCATCTCTGCATCTCGAAGCATAAACCCCGGCACAATTCTTTCCAGGGAACGCTGGGAGAGAACTAGGTAGCAGCACAAGTAGCTGCAAGTGGAATTTTCTGCTTTCAACTGCTAATTCGAATCCGAAAACAAGCGAGTGGCAGCCACGCGCTTCCTCTTGCAGCCTGGGCGACGCACACACCAGCTCGCTGCTCTGCCTTCATTCTTACGCTGTTCCTAGCAGGTCGCGCTTTCGTTTTGCTGGAGACGAACCGCCGTCTACTTCTCGCCCAGAGAGCACGGTGCCGGCAGCCGAATGCTGCAGGCTGCTGCTTCTGCCGAAACACGCCTGGGCTATGCAATGTCTCTCTAGCGCTGAAGCAGCACCACATTCTCTTTGCTTTGTAGCCAGCATCTTTACGGAAAGATTCTCGGCTACGTCTGGCACAGAGAGCACTTGTAGTTCAACGGGTTTGCCCAGAGCTTGCCCCCGACGCGTGGCAACTTGTATTTGCACCACATTCCAGTGGCAGTCCTCTTTCCTTTACAGGCTGCACGGCGCCGTCAGATCGCCGTGCTCTCTGCACCTGCCTTCTCGGTTCCACGTGCCAGCGGGCACATCCGAGCCTTGCAGGGAGAGAAGACGCGGATAGTCGTCTCGCAGAAAAGAACGTGGCAGGGCGAAAAGATGTTCTTCCTTTGTTCTCCTCGTCACCCAGAGTGTGGTGCTGTACTGTGAGCCTCGGCCAGCGAAAGGCTAATCCATCCAGCGTTTCTCTCCTGATTCATTTCGCTGAGCGAGAGCAGAGGAAAATCCGTGCAGAGCACACTGTGGATGCGTGCAGTACACACGCTGAAGAGCTGCTGCACGGTTAAAGTCATCGCCGGGCTTCACTTCTGTCCAGAGCGCAGAAGGCCAAGAACGAAGCAGCTGGGCACGGGCTTCATGTACTCGGTGCACCGAATTTCAAATGTCCAGCCAAGAGCTTCTTCACAAGCCGATTCAGCTCAGAATGCTCTGACTGCTTCAGAAAGGAAGGAGCAGCCCTTGCACTCCTGGACACTAGCTGGCCACAAGCAGTTTCTTACACCTTCAGCGCTGCAGAGTCCATGCAGCTCGAGCACACCCAGAAGGACACGTCCAGAAAGAAGGCGTTCTTCAAGTACCCCCCTGCTCCAAGCTGCCTTGAAACTGAGCACAACACACTGCGGCTCGGCAGCTTCCTTCTCGCGTAGACGTGCCGTCACCTTTTGCACGCTCGCAGCTCCCTTGCCCACTTGCAGCAGCTGCTAGCAAAGAAAAAGGCCCCAGAAGTAAAAGCCACTGCTGGACTGCACTTTCCCCGTTGCCTCACGTCAAGCCCCAGAAACTGTCCGCTGCACTCTCTATTTCCATTCTCCGCTGCCTCTACCACTGTCATCTCTGCATCTCGAAGCATAAACCCCGGCACAATTCTTTCCAGGGAACGCTGGGAGAGAACTAGGTAGCAGCACAAGTAGCTGCAAGTGGAATTTTCTGCTTTCAACTGCTAATTCGAATCCGAAAACAAGCGAGTGGCAGCCACGCGCTTCCTCTTGCAGCCTGGGCGACGCACACACCAGCTCGCTGCTCTGCCTTCATTCTTACGCTGTTCCTAGCAGGTCGCGCTTTCGTTTTGCTGGAGACGAACCGCCGTCTACTTCTCGCCCAGAGAGCACGGTGCCGGCAGCCGAATGCTGCAGGCTGCTGCTTCTGCCGAAACACGCCTGGGCTATGCAATGTCTCTCTAGCGCTGAAGCAGCACCACATTCTCTTTGCTTTGTAGCCAGCATCTTTACGGAAAGATTCTCGGCTACGTCTGGCACAGAGAGCACTTGTAGTTCAACGGGTTTGCCCAGAGCTTGCCCCCGACGCGTGGCAACTTGTATTTGCACCACATTCCAGTGGCAGTCCTCTTTCCTTTACAGGCTGCACGGCGCCGTCAGATCGCCGTGCTCTCTGCACCTGCCTTCTCGGTTCCACGTGCCAGCGGGCACATCCGAGCCTTGCAGGGAGAGAAGACGCGGATAGTCGTCTCGCAGAAAAGAACGTGGCAGGGCGAAAAGATGTTCTTCCTTTGTTCTCCTCGTCACCCAGAGTGTGGTGCTGTACTGTGAGCCTCGGCCAGCGAAAGGCTAATCCATCCAGCGTTTCTCTCCTGATTCATTTCGCTGAGCGAGAGCAGAGGAAAATCCGTGCAGAGCACACTGTGGATGCGTGCAGTACACACGCTGTCTTAAGAGCTGCTGCACGGTTAAAGTCATCGCCGGGCTTCACTTCTGTCCAGAGCGCAGAAGGCCAAGAACGAAGCAGCTGGGCACGGGCTTCATGTACTCGGTGCACCGAATTTCAAATGTCCAGCCAAGAGCTTCTTCACAAGCCGATTCAGCTCAGAATGCTCTGACTGCTTCAGAAAGGAAGGAGCAGCCCTTGCACTCCTGGACACTAGCTGGCCACAAGCAGTTTCTTACACCTTCAGCGCTGCAGAGTCCATGCAGCTCGAGCACACCCAGAAGGACACGTCCAGAAAGAAGGCGTTCTTCAAGTACCCCCCTGCTCCAAGCTGCCTTGAAACTGAGCACAACACACTGCGGCTCGGCAGCTTCCTTCTCGCGTAGACGTGCCGTCACCTTTTGCACGCTCGCAGCTCCCTTGCCCACTTGCAGCAGCTGCTAGCAAAGAAAAAGGCCCCAGAAGTAAAAGCCACTGCTGGACTGCACTTTCCCCGTTGCCTCACGTCAAGCCCCAGAAACTGTCCGCTGCACTCTCTATTTCCATTCTCCGCTGCCTCTACCACTGTCATCTCTGCATCTCGAAGCATAAACCCCGGCACAATTCTTTCCAGGGAACGCTGGGAGAGAACTAGGTAGCAGCACAAGTAGCTGCAAGTGGAATTTTCTGCTTTCAACTGCTAATTCGAATCCGAAAACAAGCGAGTGGCAGCCACGCGCTTCCTCTTGCAGCCTGGGCGACGCACACACCAGCTCGCTGCTCTGCCTTCATTCTTACGCTGTTCCTAGCAGGTCGCGCTTTCGTTTTGCTGGAGACGAACCGCCGTCTACTTCTCGCCCAGAGAGCACGGTGCCGGCAGCCGAATGCTGCAGGCTGCTGCTTCTGCCGAAACACGCCTGGGCTATGCAATGTCTCTCTAGCGCTGAAGCAGCACCACATTCTCTTTGCTTTGTAGCCAGCATCTTTACGGAAAGATTCTCGGCTACGTCTGGCACAGAGAGCACTTGTAGTTCAACGGGTTTGCCCAGAGCTTGCCCCCGACGCGTGGCAACTTGTATTTGCACCACATTCCAGTGGCAGTCCTCTTTCCTTTACAGGCTGCACGGCGCCGTCAGATCGCCGTGCTCTCTGCACCTGCCTTCTCGGTTCCACGTGCCAGCGGGCACATCCGAGCCTTGCAGGGAGAGAAGACGCGGATAGTCGTCTCGCAGAAAAGAACGTGGCAGGGCGAAAAGATGTTCTTCCTTTGTTCTCCTCGTCACCCAGAGTGTGGTGCTGTACTGTGAGCCTCGGCCAGCGAAAGGCTAATCCATCCAGCGTTTCTCTCCTGATTCATTTCGCTGAGCGAGAGCAGAGGAAAATCCGTGCAGAGCACACTGTGGATGCGTGCAGTACACACGCTGTCTTAAGAGCTGCTGCACGGTTAAAGTCATCGCCGGGCTTCACTTCTGTCCAGAGCGCAGAAGGCCAAGAACGAAGCAGCTGGGCACGGGCTTCATGTACTCGGTGCACCGAATTTCAAATGTCCAGCCAAGAGCTTCTTCACAAGCCGATTCAGCTCAGAATGCTCTGACTGCTTCAGAAAGGAAGGAGCAGCCCTTGCACTCCTGGACACTAGCTGGCCACAAGCAGTTTCTTACACCTTCAGCGCTGCAGAGTCCATGCAGCTCGAGCACACCCAGAAGGACACGTCCAGAAAGAAGGCGTTCTTCAAGTACCCCCCTGCTCCAAGCTGCCTTGAAACTGAGCACAACACACTGCGGCTCGGCAGCTTCCTTCTCGCGTAGACGTGCCGTCACCTTTTGCACGCTCGCAGCTCCCTTGCCCACTTGCAGCAGCTGCTAGCAAAGAAAAAGGCCCCAGAAGTAAAAGCCACTGCTGGACTGCACTTTCCCCGTTGCCTCACGTCAAGCCCCAGAAACTGTCCGCTGCACTCTCTATTTCCATTCTCCGCTGCCTCTACCACTGTCATCTCTGCATCTCGAAGCATAAACCCCGGCACAATTCTTTCCAGGGAACGCTGGGAGAGAACTAGGTAGCAGCACAAGTAGCTGCAAGTGGAATTTTCTGCTTTCAACTGCTAATTCGAATCCGAAAACAAGCGAGTGGCAGCCACGCGCTTCCTCTTGCAGCCTGGGCGACGCACACACCAGCTCGCTGCTCTGCCTTCATTCTTACGCTGTTCCTAGCAGGTCGCGCTTTCGTTTTGCTGGAGACGAACCGCCGTCTACTTCTCGCCCAGAGAGCACGGTGCCGGCAGCCGAATGCTGCAGGCTGCTGCTTCTGCCGAAACACGCCTGGGCTATGCAATGTCTCTCTAGCGCTGAAGCAGCACCACATTCTCTTTGCTTTGTAGCCAGCATCTTTACGGAAAGATTCTCGGCTACGTCTGGCACAGAGAGCACTTGTAGTTCAACGGGTTTGCCCAGAGCTTGCCCCCGACGCGTGGCAACTTGTATTTGCACCACATTCCAGTGGCAGTCCTCTTTCCTTTACAGGCTGCACGGCGCCGTCAGATCGCCGTGCTCTCTGCACCTGCCTTCTCGGTTCCACGTGCCAGCGGGCACATCCGAGCCTTGCAGGGAGAGAAGACGCGGATAGTCGTCTCGCAGAAAAGAACGTGGCAGGGCGAAAAGATGTTCTTCCTTTGTTCTCCTCGTCACCCAGAGTGTGGTGCTGTACTGTGAGCCTCGGCCAGCGAAAGGCTAATCCATCCAGCGTTTCTCTCCTGATTCATTTCGCTGAGCGAGAGCAGAGGAAAATCCGTGCAGAGCACACTGTGGATGCGTGCAGTACACACGCTGTCTTAAGAGCTGCTGCACGGTTAAAGTCATCGCCGGGCTTCACTTCTGTCCAGAGCGCAGAAGGCCAAGAACGAAGCAGCTGGGCACGGGCTTCATGTACTCGGTGCACCGAATTTCAAATGTCCAGCCAAGAGCTTCTTCACAAGCCGATTCAGCTCAGAATGCTCTGACTGCTTCAGAAAGGAAGGAGCAGCCCTTGCACTCCTGGACACTAGCTGGCCACAAGCAGTTTCTTACACCTTCAGCGCTGCAGAGTCCATGCAGCTCGAGCACACCCAGAAGGACACGTCCAGAAAGAAGGCGTTCTTCAAGTACCCCCCTGCTCCAAGCTGCCTTGAAACTGAGCACAACACACTGCGGCTCGGCAGCTTCCTTCTCGCGTAGACGTGCCGTCACCTTTTGCACGCTCGCAGCTCCCTTGCCCACTTGCAGCAGCTGCTAGCAAAGAAAAAGGCCCCAGAAGTAAAAGCCACTGCTGGACTGCACTTTCCCCGTTGCCTCACGTCAAGCCCCAGAAACTGTCCGCTGCACTCTCTATTTCCATTCTCCGCTGCCTCTACCACTGTCATCTCTGCATCTCGAAGCATAAACCCCGGCACAATTCTTTCCAGGGAACGCTGGGAGAGAACTAGGTAGCAGCACAAGTAGCTGCAAGTGGAATTTTCTGCTTTCAACTGCTAATTCGAATCCGAAAACAAGCGAGTGGCAGCCACGCGCTTCCTCTTGCAGCCTGGGCGACGCACACACCAGCTCGCTGCTCTGCCTTCATTCTTACGCTGTTCCTAGCAGGTCGCGCTTTCGTTTTGCTGGAGACGAACCGCCGTCTACTTCTCGCCCAGAGAGCACGGTGCCGGCAGCCGAATGCTGCAGGCTGCTGCTTCTGCCGAAACACGCCTGGGCTATGCAATGTCTCTCTAGCGCTGAAGCAGCACCACATTCTCTTTGCTTTGTAGCCAGCATCTTTACGGAAAGATTCTCGGCTACGTCTGGCACAGAGAGCACTTGTAGTTCAACGGGTTTGCCCAGAGCTTGCCCCCGACGCGTGGCAACTTGTATTTGCACCACATTCCAGTGGCAGTCCTCTTTCCTTTACAGGCTGCACGGCGCCGTCAGATCGCCGTGCTCTCTGCACCTGCCTTCTCGGTTCCACGTGCCAGCGGGCACATCCGAGCCTTGCAGGGAGAGAAGACGCGGATAGTCGTCTCGCAGAAAAGAACGTGGCAGGGCGAAAAGATGTTCTTCCTTTGTTCTCCTCGTCACCCAGAGTGTGGTGCTGTACTGTGAGCCTCGGCCAGCGAAAGGCTAATCCATCCAGCGTTTCTCTCCTGATTCATTTCGCTGAGCGAGAGCAGAGGAAAATCCGTGCAGAGCACACTGTGGATGCGTGCAGTACACACGCTGTCTTAAGAGCTGCTGCACGGTTAAAGTCATCGCCGGGCTTCACTTCTGTCCAGAGCGCAGAAGGCCAAGAACGAAGCAGCTGGGCACGGGCTTCATGTACTCGGTGCACCGAATTTCAAATGTCCAGCCAAGAGCTTCTTCACAAGCCGATTCAGCTCAGAATGCTCTGACTGCTTCAGAAAGGAAGGAGCAGCCCTTGCACTCCTGGACACTAGCTGGCCACAAGCAGTTTCTTACACCTTCAGCGCTGCAGAGTCCATGCAGCTCGAGCACACCCAGAAGGACACGTCCAGAAAGAAGGCGTTCTTCAAGTACCCCCCTGCTCCAAGCTGCCTTGAAACTGAGCACAACACACTGCGGCTCGGCAGCTTCCTTCTCGCGTAGACGTGCCGTCACCTTTTGCACGCTCGCAGCTCCCTTGCCCACTTGCAGCAGCTGCTAGCAAAGAAAAAGGCCCCAGAAGTAAAAGCCACTGCTGGACTGCACTTTCCCCGTTGCCTCACGTCAAGCCCCAGAAACTGTCCGCTGCACTCTCTATTTCCATTCTCCGCTGCCTCTACCACTGTCATCTCTGCATCTCGAAGCATAAACCCCGGCACAATTCTTTCCAGGGAACGCTGGGAGAGAACTAGGTAGCAGCACAAGTAGCTGCAAGTGGAATTTTCTGCTTTCAACTGCTAATTCGAATCCGAAAACAAGCGAGTGGCAGCCACGCGCTTCCTCTTGCAGCCTGGGCGACGCACACACCAGCTCGCTGCTCTGCCTTCATTCTTACGCTGTTCCTAGCAGGTCGCGCTTTCGTTTTGCTGGAGACGAACCGCCGTCTACTTCTCGCCCAGAGAGCACGGTGCCGGCAGCCGAATGCTGCAGGCTGCTGCTTCTGCCGAAACACGCCTGGGCTATGCAATGTCTCTCTAGCGCTGAAGCAGCACCACATTCTCTTTGCTTTGTAGCCAGCATCTTTACGGAAAGATTCTCGGCTACGTCTGGCACAGAGAGCACTTGTAGTTCAACGGGTTTGCCCAGAGCTTGCCCCCGACGCGTGGCAACTTGTATTTGCACCACATTCCAGTGGCAGTCCTCTTTCCTTTACAGGCTGCACGGCGCCGTCAGATCGCCGTGCTCTCTGCACCTGCCTTCTCGGTTCCACGTGCCAGCGGGCACATCCGAGCCTTGCAGGGAGAGAAGACGCGGATAGTCGTCTCGCAGAAAAGAACGTGGCAGGGCGAAAAGATGTTCTTCCTTTGTTCTCCTCGTCACCCAGAGTGTGGTGCTGTACTGTGAGCCTCGGCCAGCGAAAGGCTAATCCATCCAGCGTTTCTCTCCTGATTCATTTCGCTGAGCGAGAGCAGAGGAAAATCCGTGCAGAGCACACTGTGGATGCGTGCAGTACACACGCTGTCTTAAGAGCTGCTGCACGGTTAAAGTCATCGCCGGGCTTCACTTCTGTCCAGAGCGCAGAAGGCCAAGAACGAAGCAGCTGGGCACGGGCTTCATGTACTCGGTGCACCGAATTTCAAATGTCCAGCCAAGAGCTTCTTCACAAGCCGATTCAGCTCAGAATGCTCTGACTGCTTCAGAAAGGAAGGAGCAGCCCTTGCACTCCTGGACACTAGCTGGCCACAAGCAGTTTCTTACACCTTCAGCGCTGCAGAGTCCATGCAGCTCGAGCACACCCAGAAGGACACGTCCAGAAAGAAGGCGTTCTTCAAGTACCCCCCTGCTCCAAGCTGCCTTGAAACTGAGCACAACACACTGCGGCTCGGCAGCTTCCTTCTCGCGTAGACGTGCCGTCACCTTTTGCACGCTCGCAGCTCCCTTGCCCACTTGCAGCAGCTGCTAGCAAAGAAAAAGGCCCCAGAAGTAAAAGCCACTGCTGGACTGCACTTTCCCCGTTGCCTCACGTCAAGCCCCAGAAACTGTCCGCTGCACTCTCTATTTCCATTCTCCGCTGCCTCTACCACTGTCATCTCTGCATCTCGAAGCATAAACCCCGGCACAATTCTTTCCAGGGAACGCTGGGAGAGAACTAGGTAGCAGCACAAGTAGCTGCAAGTGGAATTTTCTGCTTTCAACTGCTAATTCGAATCCGAAAACAAGCGAGTGGCAGCCACGCGCTTCCTCTTGCAGCCTGGGCGACGCACACACCAGCTCGCTGCTCTGCCTTCATTCTTACGCTGTTCCTAGCAGGTCGCGCTTTCGTTTTGCTGGAGACGAACCGCCGTCTACTTCTCGCCCAGAGAGCACGGTGCCGGCAGCCGAATGCTGCAGGCTGCTGCTTCTGCCGAAACACGCCTGGGCTATGCAATGTCTCTCTAGCGCTGAAGCAGCACCACATTCTCTTTGCTTTGTAGCCAGCATCTTTACGGAAAGATTCTCGGCTACGTCTGGCACAGAGAGCACTTGTAGTTCAACGGGTTTGCCCAGAGCTTGCCCCCGACGCGTGGCAACTTGTATTTGCACCACATTCCAGTGGCAGTCCTCTTTCCTTTACAGGCTGCACGGCGCCGTCAGATCGCCGTGCTCTCTGCACCTGCCTTCTCGGTTCCACGTGCCAGCGGGCACATCCGAGCCTTGCAGGGAGAGAAGACGCGGATAGTCGTCTCGCAGAAAAGAACGTGGCAGGGCGAAAAGATGTTCTTCCTTTGTTCTCCTCGTCACCCAGAGTGTGGTGCTGTACTGTGAGCCTCGGCCAGCGAAAGGCTAATCCATCCAGCGTTTCTCTCCTGATTCATTTCGCTGAGCGAGAGCAGAGGAAAATCCGTGCAGAGCACACTGTGGATGCGTGCAGTACACACGCTGTCTTAAGAGCTGCTGCACGGTTAAAGTCATCGCCGGGCTTCACTTCTGTCCAGAGCGCAGAAGGCCAAGAACGAAGCAGCTGGGCACGGGCTTCATGTACTCGGTGCACCGAATTTCAAATGTCCAGCCAAGAGCTTCTTCACAAGCCGATTCAGCTCAGAATGCTCTGACTGCTTCAGAAAGGAAGGAGCAGCCCTTGCACTCCTGGACACTAGCTGGCCACAAGCAGTTTCTTACACCTTCAGCGCTGCAGAGTCCATGCAGCTCGAGCACACCCAGAAGGACACGTCCAGAAAGAAGGCGTTCTTCAAGTACCCCCCTGCTCCAAGCTGCCTTGAAACTGAGCACAACACACTGCGGCTCGGCAGCTTCCTTCTCGCGTAGACGTGCCGTCACCTTTTGCACGCTCGCAGCTCCCTTGCCCACTTGCAGCAGCTGCTAGCAAAGAAAAAGGCCCCAGAAGTAAAAGCCACTGCTGGACTGCACTTTCCCCGTTGCCTCACGTCAAGCCCCAGAAACTGTCCGCTGCACTCTCTATTTCCATTCTCCGCTGCCTCTACCACTGTCATCTCTGCATCTCGAAGCATAAACCCCGGCACAATTCTTTCCAGGGAACGCTGGGAGAGAACTAGGTAGCAGCACAAGTAGCTGCAAGTGGAATTTTCTGCTTTCAACTGCTAATTCGAATCCGAAAACAAGCGAGTGGCAGCCACGCGCTTCCTCTTGCAGCCTGGGCGACGCACACACCAGCTCGCTGCTCTGCCTTCATTCTTACGCTGTTCCTAGCAGGTCGCGCTTTCGTTTTGCTGGAGACGAACCGCCGTCTACTTCTCGCCCAGAGAGCACGGTGCCGGCAGCCGAATGCTGCAGGCTGCTGCTTCTGCCGAAACACGCCTGGGCTATGCAATGTCTCTCTAGCGCTGAAGCAGCACCACATTCTCTTTGCTTTGTAGCCAGCATCTTTACGGAAAGATTCTCGGCTACGTCTGGCACAGAGAGCACTTGTAGTTCAACGGGTTTGCCCAGAGCTTGCCCCCGACGCGTGGCAACTTGTATTTGCACCACATTCCAGTGGCAGTCCTCTTTCCTTTACAGGCTGCACGGCGCCGTCAGATCGCCGTGCTCTCTGCACCTGCCTTCTCGGTTCCACGTGCCAGCGGGCACATCCGAGCCTTGCAGGGAGAGAAGACGCGGATAGTCGTCTCGCAGAAAAGAACGTGGCAGGGCGAAAAGATGTTCTTCCTTTGTTCTCCTCGTCACCCAGAGTGTGGTGCTGTACTGTGAGCCTCGGCCAGCGAAAGGCTAATCCATCCAGCGTTTCTCTCCTGATTCATTTCGCTGAGCGAGAGCAGAGGAAAATCCGTGCAGAGCACACTGTGGATGCGTGCAGTACACACGCTGTCTTAAGAGCTGCTGCACGGTTAAAGTCATCGCCGGGCTTCACTTCTGTCCAGAGCGCAGAAGGCCAAGAACGAAGCAGCTGGGCACGGGCTTCATGTACTCGGTGCACCGAATTTCAAATGTCCAGCCAAGAGCTTCTTCACAAGCCGATTCAGCTCAGAATGCTCTGACTGCTTCAGAAAGGAAGGAGCAGCCCTTGCACTCCTGGACACTAGCTGGCCACAAGCAGTTTCTTACACCTTCAGCGCTGCAGAGTCCATGCAGCTCGAGCACACCCAGAAGGACACGTCCAGAAAGAAGGCGTTCTTCAAGTACCCCCCTGCTCCAAGCTGCCTTGAAACTGAGCACAACACACTGCGGCTCGGCAGCTTCCTTCTCGCGTAGACGTGCCGTCACCTTTTGCACGCTCGCAGCTCCCTTGCCCACTTGCAGCAGCTGCTAGCAAAGAAAAAGGCCCCAGAAGTAAAAGCCACTGCTGGACTGCACTTTCCCCGTTGCCTCACGTCAAGCCCCAGAAACTGTCCGCTGCACTCTCTATTTCCATTCTCCGCTGCCTCTACCACTGTCATCTCTGCATCTCGAAGCATAAACCCCGGCACAATTCTTTCCAGGGAACGCTGGGAGAGAACTAGGTAGCAGCACAAGTAGCTGCAAGTGGAATTTTCTGCTTTCAACTGCTAATTCGAATCCGAAAACAAGCGAGTGGCAGCCACGCGCTTCCTCTTGCAGCCTGGGCGACGCACACACCAGCTCGCTGCTCTGCCTTCATTCTTACGCTGTTCCTAGCAGGTCGCGCTTTCGTTTTGCTGGAGACGAACCGCCGTCTACTTCTCGCCCAGAGAGCACGGTGCCGGCAGCCGAATGCTGCAGGCTGCTGCTTCTGCCGAAACACGCCTGGGCTATGCAATGTCTCTCTAGCGCTGAAGCAGCACCACATTCTCTTTGCTTTGTAGCCAGCATCTTTACGGAAAGATTCTCGGCTACGTCTGGCACAGAGAGCACTTGTAGTTCAACGGGTTTGCCCAGAGCTTGCCCCCGACGCGTGGCAACTTGTATTTGCACCACATTCCAGTGGCAGTCCTCTTTCCTTTACAGGCTGCACGGCGCCGTCAGATCGCCGTGCTCTCTGCACCTGCCTTCTCGGTTCCACGTGCCAGCGGGCACATCCGAGCCTTGCAGGGAGAGAAGACGCGGATAGTCGTCTCGCAGAAAAGAACGTGGCAGGGCGAAAAGATGTTCTTCCTTTGTTCTCCTCGTCACCCAGAGTGTGGTGCTGTACTGTGAGCCTCGGCCAGCGAAAGGCTAATCCATCCAGCGTTTCTCTCCTGATTCATTTCGCTGAGCGAGAGCAGAGGAAAATCCGTGCAGAGCACACTGTGGATGCGTGCAGTACACACGCTGTCTTAAGAGCTGCTGCACGGTTAAAGTCATCGCCGGGCTTCACTTCTGTCCAGAGCGCAGAAGGCCAAGAACGAAGCAGCTGGGCACGGGCTTCATGTACTCGGTGCACCGAATTTCAAATGTCCAGCCAAGAGCTTCTTCACAAGCCGATTCAGCTCAGAATGCTCTGACTGCTTCAGAAAGGAAGGAGCAGCCCTTGCACTCCTGGACACTAGCTGGCCACAAGCAGTTTCTTACACCTTCAGCGCTGCAGAGTCCATGCAGCTCG
This sequence comes from Coloeus monedula, assembly GCF_965178545.1. NCBI lineage: Eukaryota > Metazoa > Chordata > Aves > Passeriformes > Corvidae > Coloeus > Coloeus monedula. The sequence goes on from NW_028120522.1 coordinate 81,665, forward strand.
AGCACACCCAGAAGGACACGTCCAGAAAGAAGGCGTTCTTCAAGTACCCCCCTGCTCCAAGCTGCCTTGAAACTGAGCACAACACACTGCGGCTCGGCAGCTTCCTTCTCGCGTAGACGTGCCGTCACCTTTTGCACGCTCGCAGCTCCCTTGCCCACTTGCAGCAGCTGCTAGCAAAGAAAAAGGCCCCAGAAGTAAAAGCCACTGCTGGACTGCACTTTCCCCGTTGCCTCACGTCAAGCCCCAGAAACTGTCCGCTGCACTCTCTATTTCCATTCTCCGCTGCCTCTACCACTGTCATCTCTGCATCTCGAAGCATAAACCCCGGCACAATTCTTTCCAGGGAACGCTGGGAGAGAACTAGGTAGCAGCACAAGTAGCTGCAAGTGGAATTTTCTGCTTTCAACTGCTAATTCGAATCCGAAAACAAGCGAGTGGCAGCCACGCGCTTCCTCTTGCAGCCTGGGCGACGCACACACCAGCTCGCTGCTCTGCCTTCATTCTTACGCTGTTCCTAGCAGGTCGCGCTTTCGTTTTGCTGGAGACGAACCGCCGTCTACTTCTCGCCCAGAGAGCACGGTGCCGGCAGCCGAATGCTGCAGGCTGCTGCTTCTGCCGAAACACGCCTGGGCTATGCAATGTCTCTCTAGCGCTGAAGCAGCACCACATTCTCTTTGCTTTGTAGCCAGCATCTTTACGGAAAGATTCTCGGCTACGTCTGGCACAGAGAGCACTTGTAGTTCAACGGGTTTGCCCAGAGCTTGCCCCCGACGCGTGGCAACTTGTATTTGCACCACATTCCAGTGGCAGTCCTCTTTCCTTTACAGGCTGCACGGCGCCGTCAGATCGCCGTGCTCTCTGCACCTGCCTTCTCGGTTCCACGTGCCAGCGGGCACATCCGAGCCTTGCAGGGAGAGAAGACGCGGATAGTCGTCTCGCAGAAAAGAACGTGGCAGGGCGAAAAGATGTTCTTCCTTTGTTCTCCTCGTCACCCAGAGTGTGGTGCTGTACTGTGAGCCTCGGCCAGCGAAAGGCTAATCCATCCAGCGTTTCTCTCCTGATTCATTTCGCTGAGCGAGAGCAGAGGAAAATCCGTGCAGAGCACACTGTGGATGCGTGCAGTACACACGCTGTCTTAAGAGCTGCTGCACGGTTAAAGTCATCGCCGGGCTTCACTTCTGTCCAGAGCGCAGAAGGCCAAGAACGAAGCAGCTGGGCACGGGCTTCATGTACTCGGTGCACCGAATTTCAAATGTCCAGCCAAGAGCTTCTTCACAAGCCGATTCAGCTCAGAATGCTCTGACTGCTTCAGAAAGGAAGGAGCAGCCCTTGCACTCCTGGACACTAGCTGGCCACAAGCAGTTTCTTACACCTTCAGCGCTGCAGAGTCCATGCAGCTCGAGCACACCCAGAAGGACACGTCCAGAAAGAAGGCGTTCTTCAAGTACCCCCCTGCTCCAAGCTGCCTTGAAACTGAGCACAACACACTGCGGCTCGGCAGCTTCCTTCTCGCGTAGACGTGCCGTCACCTTTTGCACGCTCGCAGCTCCCTTGCCCACTTGCAGCAGCTGCTAGCAAAGAAAAAGGCCCCAGAAGTAAAAGCCACTGCTGGACTGCACTTTCCCCGTTGCCTCACGTCAAGCCCCAGAAACTGTCCGCTGCACTCTCTATTTCCATTCTCCGCTGCCTCTACCACTGTCATCTCTGCATCTCGAAGCATAAACCCCGGCACAATTCTTTCCAGGGAACGCTGGGAGAGAACTAGGTAGCAGCACAAGTAGCTGCAAGTGGAATTTTCTGCTTTCAACTGCTAATTCGAATCCGAAAACAAGCGAGTGGCAGCCACGCGCTTCCTCTTGCAGCCTGGGCGACGCACACACCAGCTCGCTGCTCTGCCTTCATTCTTACGCTGTTCCTAGCAGGTCGCGCTTTCGTTTTGCTGGAGACGAACCGCCGTCTACTTCTCGCCCAGAGAGCACGGTGCCGGCAGCCGAATGCTGCAGGCTGCTGCTTCTGCCGAAACACGCCTGGGCTATGCAATGTCTCTCTAGCGCTGAAGCAGCACCACATTCTCTTTGCTTTGTAGCCAGCATCTTTACGGAAAGATTCTCGGCTACGTCTGGCACAGAGAGCACTTGTAGTTCAACGGGTTTGCCCAGAGCTTGCCCCCGACGCGTGGCAACTTGTATTTGCACCACATTCCAGTGGCAGTCCTCTTTCCTTTACAGGCTGCACGGCGCCGTCAGATCGCCGTGCTCTCTGCACCTGCCTTCTCGGTTCCACGTGCCAGCGGGCACATCCGAGCCTTGCAGGGAGAGAAGACGCGGATAGTCGTCTCGCAGAAAAGAACGTGGCAGGGCGAAAAGATGTTCTTCCTTTGTTCTCCTCGTCACCCAGAGTGTGGTGCTGTACTGTGAGCCTCGGCCAGCGAAAGGCTAATCCATCCAGCGTTTCTCTCCTGATTCATTTCGCTGAGCGAGAGCAGAGGAAAATCCGTGCAGAGCACACTGTGGATGCGTGCAGTACACACGCTGTCTTAAGAGCTGCTGCACGGTTAAAGTCATCGCCGGGCTTCACTTCTGTCCAGAGCGCAGAAGGCCAAGAACGAAGCAGCTGGGCACGGGCTTCATGTACTCGGTGCACCGAATTTCAAATGTCCAGCCAAGAGCTTCTTCACAAGCCGATTCAGCTCAGAATGCTCTGACTGCTTCAGAAAGGAAGGAGCAGCCCTTGCACTCCTGGACACTAGCTGGCCACAAGCAGTTTCTTACACCTTCAGCGCTGCAGAGTCCATGCAGCTCGAGCACACCCAGAAGGACACGTCCAGAAAGAAGGCGTTCTTCAAGTACCCCCCTGCTCCAAGCTGCCTTGAAACTGAGCACAACACACTGCGGCTCGGCAGCTTCCTTCTCGCGTAGACGTGCCGTCACCTTTTGCACGCTCGCAGCTCCCTTGCCCACTTGCAGCAGCTGCTAGCAAAGAAAAAGGCCCCAGAAGTAAAAGCCACTGCTGGACTGCACTTTCCCCGTTGCCTCACGTCAAGCCCCAGAAACTGTCCGCTGCACTCTCTATTTCCATTCTCCGCTGCCTCTACCACTGTCATCTCTGCATCTCGAAGCATAAACCCCGGCACAATTCTTTCCAGGGAACGCTGGGAGAGAACTAGGTAGCAGCACAAGTAGCTGCAAGTGGAATTTTCTGCTTTCAACTGCTAATTCGAATCCGAAAACAAGCGAGTGGCAGCCACGCGCTTCCTCTTGCAGCCTGGGCGACGCACACACCAGCTCGCTGCTCTGCCTTCATTCTTACGCTGTTCCTAGCAGGTCGCGCTTTCGTTTTGCTGGAGACGAACCGCCGTCTACTTCTCGCCCAGAGAGCACGGTGCCGGCAGCCGAATGCTGCAGGCTGCTGCTTCTGCCGAAACACGCCTGGGCTATGCAATGTCTCTCTAGCGCTGAAGCAGCACCACATTCTCTTTGCTTTGTAGCCAGCATCTTTACGGAAAGATTCTCGGCTACGTCTGGCACAGAGAGCACTTGTAGTTCAACGGGTTTGCCCAGAGCTTGCCCCCGACGCGTGGCAACTTGTATTTGCACCACATTCCAGTGGCAGTCCTCTTTCCTTTACAGGCTGCACGGCGCCGTCAGATCGCCGTGCTCTCTGCACCTGCCTTCTCGGTTCCACGTGCCAGCGGGCACATCCGAGCCTTGCAGGGAGAGAAGACGCGGATAGTCGTCTCGCAGAAAAGAACGTGGCAGGGCGAAAAGATGTTCTTCCTTTGTTCTCCTCGTCACCCAGAGTGTGGTGCTGTACTGTGAGCCTCGGCCAGCGAAAGGCTAATCCATCCAGCGTTTCTCTCCTGATTCATTTCGCTGAGCGAGAGCAGAGGAAAATCCGTGCAGAGCACACTGTGGATGCGTGCAGTACACACGCTGTCTTAAGAGCTGCTGCACGGTTAAAGTCATCGCCGGGCTTCACTTCTGTCCAGAGCGCAGAAGGCCAAGAACGAAGCAGCTGGGCACGGGCTTCATGTACTCGGTGCACCGAATTTCAAATGTCCAGCCAAGAGCTTCTTCACAAGCCGATTCAGCTCAGAATGCTCTGACTGCTTCAGAAAGGAAGGAGCAGCCCTTGCACTCCTGGACACTAGCTGGCCACAAGCAGTTTCTTACACCTTCAGCGCTGCAGAGTCCATGCAGCTCGAGCACACCCAGAAGGACACGTCCAGAAAGAAGGCGTTCTTCAAGTACCCCCCTGCTCCAAGCTGCCTTGAAACTGAGCACAACACACTGCGGCTCGGCAGCTTCCTTCTCGCGTAGACGTGCCGTCACCTTTTGCACGCTCGCAGCTCCCTTGCCCACTTGCAGCAGCTGCTAGCAAAGAAAAAGGCCCCAGAAGTAAAAGCCACTGCTGGACTGCACTTTCCCCGTTGCCTCACGTCAAGCCCCAGAAACTGTCCGCTGCACTCTCTATTTCCATTCTCCGCTGCCTCTACCACTGTCATCTCTGCATCTCGAAGCATAAACCCCGGCACAATTCTTTCCAGGGAACGCTGGGAGAGAACTAGGTAGCAGCACAAGTAGCTGCAAGTGGAATTTTCTGCTTTCAACTGCTAATTCGAATCCGAAAACAAGCGAGTGGCAGCCACGCGCTTCCTCTTGCAGCCTGGGCGACGCACACACCAGCTCGCTGCTCTGCCTTCATTCTTACGCTGTTCCTAGCAGGTCGCGCTTTCGTTTTGCTGGAGACGAACCGCCGTCTACTTCTCGCCCAGAGAGCACGGTGCCGGCAGCCGAATGCTGCAGGCTGCTGCTTCTGCCGAAACACGCCTGGGCTATGCAATGTCTCTCTAGCGCTGAAGCAGCACCACATTCTCTTTGCTTTGTAGCCAGCATCTTTACGGAAAGATTCTCGGCTACGTCTGGCACAGAGAGCACTTGTAGTTCAACGGGTTTGCCCAGAGCTTGCCCCCGACGCGTGGCAACTTGTATTTGCACCACATTCCAGTGGCAGTCCTCTTTCCTTTACAGGCTGCACGGCGCCGTCAGATCGCCGTGCTCTCTGCACCTGCCTTCTCGGTTCCACGTGCCAGCGGGCACATCCGAGCCTTGCAGGGAGAGAAGACGCGGATAGTCGTCTCGCAGAAAAGAACGTGGCAGGGCGAAAAGATGTTCTTCCTTTGTTCTCCTCGTCACCCAGAGTGTGGTGCTGTACTGTGAGCCTCGGCCAGCGAAAGGCTAATCCATCCAGCGTTTCTCTCCTGATTCATTTCGCTGAGCGAGAGCAGAGGAAAATCCGTGCAGAGCACACTGTGGATGCGTGCAGTACATACGCTGAAGAGCTGCTGCACGGTTAAAGTCATCGCCGGGCTTCACTTCTGTCCAGAGCGCAGAAGGCCAAGAACGAAGCAGCTGGGCACGGGCTTCATGTACTCGGTGCACCGAATTTCAAATGTCCAGCCAAGAGCTTCTTCACAAGCCGATTCAGCTCAGAATGCTCTGACTGCTTCAGAAAGGAAGGAGCAGCCCTTGCACTCCTGGACACTAGCTGGCCACAAGCAGTTTCTTACACCTTCAGCGCTGCAGAGTCCATGCAGCTCGAGCACACCCAGAAGGACACGTCCAGAAAGAAGGCGTTCTTCAAGTACCCCCCTGCTCCAAGCTGCCTTGAAACTGAGCACAACACACTGCGGCTCGGCAGCTTCCTTCTCGCGTAGACGTGCCGTCACCTTTTGCACGCTCGCAGCTCCCTTGCCCACTTGCAGCAGCTGCTAGCAAAGAAAAAGGCCCCAGAAGTAAAAGCCACTGCTGGACTGCACTTTCCCCGTTGCCTCACGTCAAGCCCCAGAAACTGTCCGCTGCACTCTCTATTTCCATTCTCCGCTGCCTCTACCACTGTCATCTCTGCATCTCGAAGCATAAACCCCGGCACAATTCTTTCCAGGGAACGCTGGGAGAGAACTAGGTAGCAGCACAAGTAGCTGCAAGTGGAATTTTCTGCTTTCAACTGCTAATTCGAATCCGAAAACAAGCGAGTGGCAGCCACGCGCTTCCTCTTGCAGCCTGGGCGACGCACACACCAGCTCGCTGCTCTGCCTTCATTCTTACGCTGTTCCTAGCAGGTCGCGCTTTCGTTTTGCTGGAGACGAACCGCCGTCTACTTCTCGCCCAGAGAGCACGGTGCCGGCAGCCGAATGCTGCAGGCTGCTGCTTCTGCCGAAACACGCCTGGGCTATGCAATGTCTCTCTAGCGCTGAAGCAGCACCACATTCTCTTTGCTTTGTAGCCAGCATCTTTACGGAAAGATTCTCGGCTACGTCTGGCACAGAGAGCACTTGTAGTTCAACGGGTTTGCCCAGAGCTTGCCCCCGACGCGTGGCAACTTGTATTTGCACCACATTCCAGTGGCAGTCCTCTTTCCTTTACAGGCTGCACGGCGCCGTCAGATCGCCGTGCTCTCTGCACCTGCCTTCTCGGTTCCACGTGCCAGCGGGCACATCCGAGCCTTGCAGGGAGAGAAGACGCGGATAGTCGTCTCGCAGAAAAGAACGTGGCAGGGCGAAAAGATGTTCTTCCTTTGTTCTCCTCGTCACCCAGAGTGTGGTGCTGTACTGTGAGCCTCGGCCAGCGAAAGGCTAATCCATCCAGCGTTTCTCTCCTGATTCATTTCGCTGAGCGAGAGCAGAGGAAAATCCGTGCAGAGCACACTGTGGATGCGTGCAGTACACACGCTGAAGAGCTGCTGCACGGTTAAAGTCATCGCCGGGCTTCACTTCTGTCCAGAGCGCAGAAGGCCAAGAACGAAGCAGCTGGGCACGGGCTTCATGTACTCGGTGCACCGAATTTCAAATGTCCAGCCAAGAGCTTCTTCACAAGCCGATTCAGCTCAGAATGCTCTGACTGCTTCAGAAAGGAAGGAGCAGCCCTTGCACTCCTGGACACTAGCTGGCCACAAGCAGTTTCTTACACCTTCAGCGCTGCAGAGTCCATGCAGCTCGAGCACACCCAGAAGGACACGTCCAGAAAGAAGGCGTTCTTCAAGTACCCCCCTGCTCCAAGCTGCCTTGAAACTGAGCACAACACACTGCGGCTCGGCAGCTTCCTTCTCGCGTAGACGTGCCGTCACCTTTTGCACGCTCGCAGCTCCCTTGCCCACTTGCAGCAGCTGCTAGCAAAGAAAAAGGCCCCAGAAGTAAAAGCCACTGCTGGACTGCACTTTCCCCGTTGCCTCACGTCAAGCCCCAGAAACTGTCCGCTGCACTCTCTATTTCCATTCTCCGCTGCCTCTACCACTGTCATCTCTGCATCTCGAAGCATAAACCCCGGCACAATTCTTTCCAGGGAACGCTGGGAGAGAACTAGGTAGCAGCACAAGTAGCTGCAAGTGGAATTTTCTGCTTTCAACTGCTAATTCGAATCCGAAAACAAGCGAGTGGCAGCCACGCGCTTCCTCTTGCAGCCTGGGCGACGCACACACCAGCTCGCTGCTCTGCCTTCATTCTTACGCTGTTCCTAGCAGGTCGCGCTTTCGTTTTGCTGGAGACGAACCGCCGTCTACTTCTCGCCCAGAGAGCACGGTGCCGGCAGCCGAATGCTGCAGGCTGCTGCTTCTGCCGAAACACGCCTGGGCTATGCAATGTCTCTCTAGCGCTGAAGCAGCACCACATTCTCTTTGCTTTGTAGCCAGCATCTTTACGGAAAGATTCTCGGCTACGTCTGGCACAGAGAGCACTTGTAGTTCAACGGGTTTGCCCAGAGCTTGCCCCCGACGCGTGGCAACTTGTATTTGCACCACATTCCAGTGGCAGTCCTCTTTCCTTTACAGGCTGCACGGCGCCGTCAGATCGCCGTGCTCTCTGCACCTGCCTTCTCGGTTCCACGTGCCAGCGGGCACATCCGAGCCTTGCAGGGAGAGAAGACGCGGATAGTCGTCTCGCAGAAAAGAACGTGGCAGGGCGAAAAGATGTTCTTCCTTTGTTCTCCTCGTCACCCAGAGTGTGGTGCTGTACTGTGAGCCTCGGCCAGCGAAAGGCTAATCCATCCAGCGTTTCTCTCCTGATTCATTTCGCTGAGCGAGAGCAGAGGAAAATCCGTGCAGAGCACACTGTGGATGCGTGCAGTACACACGCTGTCTTAAGAGCTGCTGCACGGTTAAAGTCATCGCCGGGCTTCACTTCTGTCCAGAGCGCAGAAGGCCAAGAACGAAGCAGCTGGGCACGGGCTTCATGTACTCGGTGCACCGAATTTCAAATGTCCAGCCAAGAGCTTCTTCACAAGCCGATTCAGCTCAGAATGCTCTGACTGCTTCAGAAAGGAAGGAGCAGCCCTTGCACTCCTGGACACTAGCTGGCCACAAGCAGTTTCTTACACCTTCAGCGCTGCAGAGTCCATGCAGCTCGAGCACACCCAGAAGGACACGTCCAGAAAGAAGGCGTTCTTCAAGTACCCCCCTGCTCCAAGCTGCCTTGAAACTGAGCACAACACACTGCGGCTCGGCAGCTTCCTTCTCGCGTAGACGTGCCGTCACCTTTTGCACGCTCGCAGCTCCCTTGCCCACTTGCAGCAGCTGCTAGCAAAGAAAAAGGCCCCAGAAGTAAAAGCCACTGCTGGACTGCACTTTCCCCGTTGCCTCACGTCAAGCCCCAGAAACTGTCCGCTGCACTCTCTATTTCCATTCTCCGCTGCCTCTACCACTGTCATCTCTGCATCTCGAAGCATAAACCCCGGCACAATTCTTTCCAGGGAACGCTGGGAGAGAACTAGGTAGCAGCACAAGTAGCTGCAAGTGGAATTTTCTGCTTTCAACTGCTAATTCGAATCCGAAAACAAGCGAGTGGCAGCCACGCGCTTCCTCTTGCAGCCTGGGCGACGCACACACCAGCTCGCTGCTCTGCCTTCATTCTTACGCTGTTCCTAGCAGGTCGCGCTTTCGTTTTGCTGGAGACGAACCGCCGTCTACTTCTCGCCCAGAGAGCACGGTGCCGGCAGCCGAATGCTGCAGGCTGCTGCTTCTGCCGAAACACGCCTGGGCTATGCAATGTCTCTCTAGCGCTGAAGCAGCACCACATTCTCTTTGCTTTGTAGCCAGCATCTTTACGGAAAGATTCTCGGCTACGTCTGGCACAGAGAGCACTTGTAGTTCAACGGGTTTGCCCAGAGCTTGCCCCCGACGCGTGGCAACTTGTATTTGCACCACATTCCAGTGGCAGTCCTCTTTCCTTTACAGGCTGCACGGCGCCGTCAGATCGCCGTGCTCTCTGCACCTGCCTTCTCGGTTCCACGTGCCAGCGGGCACATCCGAGCCTTGCAGGGAGAGAAGACGCGGATAGTCGTCTCGCAGAAAAGAACGTGGCAGGGCGAAAAGATGTTCTTCCTTTGTTCTCCTCGTCACCCAGAGTGTGGTGCTGTACTGTGAGCCTCGGCCAGCGAAAGGCTAATCCATCCAGCGTTTCTCTCCTGATTCATTTCGCTGAGCGAGAGCAGAGGAAAATCCGTGCAGAGCACACTGTGGATGCGTGCAGTACACACGCTGTCTTAAGAGCTGCTGCACGGTTAAAGTCATCGCCGGGCTTCACTTCTGTCCAGAGCGCAGAAGGCCAAGAACGAAGCAGCTGGGCACGGGCTTCATGTACTCGGTGCACCGAATTTCAAATGTCCAGCCAAGAGCTTCTTCACAAGCCGATTCAGCTCAGAATGCTCTGACTGCTTCAGAAAGGAAGGAGCAGCCCTTGCACTCCTGGACACTAGCTGGCCACAAGCAGTTTCTTACACCTTCAGCGCTGCAGAGTCCATGCAGCTCGAGCACACCCAGAAGGACACGTCCAGAAAGAAGGCGTTCTTCAAGTACCCCCCTGCTCCAAGCTGCCTTGAAACTGAGCACAACACACTGCGGCTCGGCAGCTTCCTTCTCGCGTAGACGTGCCGTCACCTTTTGCACGCTCGCAGCTCCCTTGCCCACTTGCAGCAGCTGCTAGCAAAGAAAAAGGCCCCAGAAGTAAAAGCCACTGCTGGACTGCACTTTCCCCGTTGCCTCACGTCAAGCCCCAGAAACTGTCCGCTGCACTCTCTATTTCCATTCTCCGCTGCCTCTACCACTGTCATCTCTGCATCTCGAAGCATAAACCCCGGCACAATTCTTTCCAGGGAACGCTGGGAGAGAACTAGGTAGCAGCACAAGTAGCTGCAAGTGGAATTTTCTGCTTTCAACTGCTAATTCGAATCCGAAAACAAGCGAGTGGCAGCCACGCGCTTCCTCTTGCAGCCTGGGCGACGCACACACCAGCTCGCTGCTCTGCCTTCATTCTTACGCTGTTCCTAGCAGGTCGCGCTTTCGTTTTGCTGGAGACGAACCGCCGTCTACTTCTCGCCCAGAGAGCACGGTGCCGGCAGCCGAATGCTGCAGGCTGCTGCTTCTGCCGAAACACGCCTGGGCTATGCAATGTCTCTCTAGCGCTGAAGCAGCACCACATTCTCTTTGCTTTGTAGCCAGCATCTTTACGGAAAGATTCTCGGCTACGTCTGGCACAGAGAGCACTTGTAGTTCAACGGGTTTGCCCAGAGCTTGCCCCCGACGCGTGGCAACTTGTATTTGCACCACATTCCAGTGGCAGTCCTCTTTCCTTTACAGGCTGCACGGCGCCGTCAGATCGCCGTGCTCTCTGCACCTGCCTTCTCGGTTCCACGTGCCAGCGGGCACATCCGAGCCTTGCAGGGAGAGAAGACGCGGATAGTCGTCTCGCAGAAAAGAACGTGGCAGGGCGAAAAGATGTTCTTCCTTTGTTCTCCTCGTCACCCAGAGTGTGGTGCTGTACTGTGAGCCTCGGCCAGCGAAAGGCTAATCCATCCAGCGTTTCTCTCCTGATTCATTTCGCTGAGCGAGAGCAGAGGAAAATCCGTGCAGAGCACACTGTGGATGCGTGCAGTACACACGCTGTCTTAAGAGCTGCTGCACGGTTAAAGTCATCGCCGGGCTTCACTTCTGTCCAGAGCGCAGAAGGCCAAGAACGAAGCAGCTGGGCACGGGCTTCATGTACTCGGTGCACCGAATTTCAAATGTCCAGCCAAGAGCTTCTTCACAAGCCGATTCAGCTCAGAATGCTCTGACTGCTTCAGAAAGGAAGGAGCAGCCCTTGCACTCCTGGACACTAGCTGGCCACAAGCAGTTTCTTACACCTTCAGCGCTGCAGAGTCCATGCAGCTCGAGCACACCCAGAAGGACACGTCCAGAAAGAAGGCGTTCTTCAAGTACCCCCCTGCTCCAAGCTGCCTTGAAACTGAGCACAACACACTGCGGCTCGGCAGCTTCCTTCTCGCGTAGACGTGCCGTCACCTTTTGCACGCTCGCAGCTCCCTTGCCCACTTGCAGCAGCTGCTAGCAAAGAAAAAGGCCCCAGAAGTAAAAGCCACTGCTGGACTGCACTTTCCCCGTTGCCTCACGTCAAGCCCCAGAAACTGTCCGCTGCACTCTCTATTTCCATTCTCCGCTGCCTCTACCACTGTCATCTCTGCATCTCGAAGCATAAACCCCGGCACAATTCTTTCCAGGGAACGCTGGGAGAGAACTAGGTAGCAGCACAAGTAGCTGCAAGTGGAATTTTCTGCTTTCAACTGCTAATTCGAATCCGAAAACAAGCGAGTGGCAGCCACGCGCTTCCTCTTGCAGCCTGGGCGACGCACACACCAGCTCGCTGCTCTGCCTTCATTCTTACGCTGTTCCTAGCAGGTCGCGCTTTCGTTTTGCTGGAGACGAACCGCCGTCTACTTCTCGCCCAGAGAGCACGGTGCCGGCAGCCGAATGCTGCAGGCTGCTGCTTCTGCCGAAACACGCCTGGGCTATGCAATGTCTCTCTAGCGCTGAAGCAGCACCACATTCTCTTTGCTTTGTAGCCAGCATCTTTACGGAAAGATTCTCGGCTACGTCTGGCACAGAGAGCACTTGTAGTTCAACGGGTTTGCCCAGAGCTTGCCCCCGACGCGTGGCAACTTGTATTTGCACCACATTCCAGTGGCAGTCCTCTTTCCTTTACAGGCTGCACGGCGCCGTCAGATCGCCGTGCTCTCTGCACCTGCCTTCTCGGTTCCACGTGCCAGCGGGCACATCCGAGCCTTGCAGGGAGAGAAGACGCGGATAGTCGTCTCGCAGAAAAGAACGTGGCAGGGCGAAAAGATGTTCTTCCTTTGTTCTCCTCGTCACCCAGAGTGTGGTGCTGTACTGTGAGCCTCGGCCAGCGAAAGGCTAATCCATCCAGCGTTTCTCTCCTGATTCATTTCGCTGAGCGAGAGCAGAGGAAAATCCGTGCAGAGCACACTGTGGATGCGTGCAGTACACACGCTGTCTTAAGAGCTGCTGCACGGTTAAAGTCATCGCCGGGCTTCACTTCTGTCCAGAGCGCAGAAGGCCAAGAACGAAGCAGCTGGGCACGGGCTTCATGTACTCGGTGCACCGAATTTCAAATGTCCAGCCAAGAGCTTCTTCACAAGCCGATTCAGCTCAGAATGCTCTGACTGCTTCAGAAAGGAAGGAGCAGCCCTTGCACTCCTGGACACTAGCTGGCCACAAGCAGTTTCTTACACCTTCAGCGCTGCAGAGTCCATGCAGCTCGAGCACACCCAGAAGGACACGTCCAGAAAGAAGGCGTTCTTCAAGTACCCCCCTGCTCCAAGCTGCCTTGAAACTGAGCACAACACACTGCGGCTCGGCAGCTTCCTTCTCGCGTAGACGTGCCGTCACCTTTTGCACGCTCGCAGCTCCCTTGCCCACTTGCAGCAGCTGCTAGCAAAGAAAAAGGCCCCAGAAGTAAAAGCCACTGCTGGACTGCACTTTCCCCGTTGCCTCACGTCAAGCCCCAGAAACTGTCCGCTGCACTCTCTATTTCCATTCTCCGCTGCCTCTACCACTGTCATCTCTGCATCTCGAAGCATAAACCCCGGCACAATTCTTTCCAGGGAACGCTGGGAGAGAACTAGGTAGCAGCACAAGTAGCTGCAAGTGGAATTTTCTGCTTTCAACTGCTAATTCGAATCCGAAAACAAGCGAGTGGCAGCCACGCGCTTCCTCTTGCAGCCTGGGCGACGCACACACCAGCTCGCTGCTCTGCCTTCATTCTTACGCTGTTCCTAGCAGGTCGCGCTTTCGTTTTGCTGGAGACGAACCGCCGTCTACTTCTCGCCCAGAGAGCACGGTGCCGGCAGCCGAATGCTGCAGGCTGCTGCTTCTGCCGAAACACGCCTGGGCTATGCAATGTCTCTCTAGCGCTGAAGCAGCACCACATTCTCTTTGCTTTGTAGCCAGCATCTTTACGGAAAGATTCTCGGCTACGTCTGGCACAGAGAGCACTTGTAGTTCAACGGGTTTGCCCAGAGCTTGCCCCCGACGCGTGGCAACTTGTATTTGCACCACATTCCAGTGGCAGTCCTCTTTCCTTTACAGGCTGCACGGCGCCGTCAGATCGCCGTGCTCTCTGCACCTGCCTTCTCGGTTCCACGTGCCAGCGGGCACATCCGAGCCTTGCAGGGAGAGAAGACGCGGATAGTCGTCTCGCAGAAAAGAACGTGGCAGGGCGAAAAGATGTTCTTCCTTTGTTCTCCTCGTCACCCAGAGTGTGGTGCTGTACTGTGAGCCTCGGCCAGCGAAAGGCTAATCCATCCAGCGTTTCTCTCCTGATTCATTTCGCTGAGCGAGAGCAGAGGAAAATCCGTGCAGAGCACACTGTGGATGCGTGCAGTACACACGCTGTCTTAAGAGCTGCTGCACGGTTAAAGTCATCGCCGGGCTTCACTTCTGTCCAGAGCGCAGAAGGCCAAGAACGAAGCAGCTGGGCACGGGCTTCATGTACTCGGTGCACCGAATTTCAAATGTCCAGCCAAGAGCTTCTTCACAAGCCGATTCAGCTCAGAATGCTCTGACTGCTTCAGAAAGGAAGGAGCAGCCCTTGCACTCCTGGACACTAGCTGGCCACAAGCAGTTTCTTACACCTTCAGCGCTGCAGAGTCCATGCAGCTCGAGCACACCCAGAAGGACACGTCCAGAAAGAAGGCGTTCTTCAAGTACCCCCCTGCTCCAAGCTGCCTTGAAACTGAGCACAACACACTGCGGCTCGGCAGCTTCCTTCTCGCGTAGACGTGCCGTCACCTTTTGCACGCTCGCAGCTCCCTTGCCCACTTGCAGCAGCTGCTAGCAAAGAAAAAGGCCCCAGAAGTAAAAGCCACTGCTGGACTGCACTTTCCCCGTTGCCTCACGTCAAGCCCCAGAAACTGTCCGCTGCACTCTCTATTTCCATTCTCCGCTGCCTCTACCACTGTCATCTCTGCATCTCGAAGCATAAACCCCGGCACAATTCTTTCCAGGGAACGCTGGGAGAGAACTAGGTAGCAGCACAAGTAGCTGCAAGTGGAATTTTCTGCTTTCAACTGCTAATTCGAATCCGAAAACAAGCGAGTGGCAGCCACGCGCTTCCTCTTGCAGCCTGGGCGACGCACACACCAGCTCGCTGCTCTGCCTTCATTCTTACGCTGTTCCTAGCAGGTCGCGCTTTCGTTTTGCTGGAGACGAACCGCCGTCTACTTCTCGCCCAGAGAGCACGGTGCCGGCAGCCGAATGCTGCAGGCTGCTGCTTCTGCCGAAACACGCCTGGGCTATGCAATGTCTCTCTAGCGCTGAAGCAGCACCACATTCTCTTTGCTTTGTAGCCAGCATCTTTACGGAAAGATTCTCGGCTACGTCTGGCACAGAGAGCACTTGTAGTTCAACGGGTTTGCCCAGAGCTTGCCCCCGACGCGTGGCAACTTGTATTTGCACCACATTCCAGTGGCAGTCCTCTTTCCTTTACAGGCTGCACGGCGCCGTCAGATCGCCGTGCTCTCTGCACCTGCCTTCTCGGTTCCACGTGCCAGCGGGCACATCCGAGCCTTGCAGGGAGAGAAGACGCGGATAGTCGTCTCGCAGAAAAGAACGTGGCAGGGCGAAAAGATGTTCTTCCTTTGTTCTCCTCGTCACCCAGAGTGTGGTGCTGTACTGTGAGCCTCGGCCAGCGAAAGGCTAATCCATCCAGCGTTTCTCTCCTGATTCATTTCGCTGAGCGAGAGCAGAGGAAAATCCGTGCAGAGCACACTGTGGATGCGTGCAGTACACACGCTGTCTTAAGAGCTGCTGCACGGTTAAAGTCATCGCCGGGCTTCACTTCTGTCCAGAGCGCAGAAGGCCAAGAACGAAGCAGCTGGGCACGGGCTTCATGTACTCGGTGCACCGAATTTCAAATGTCCAGCCAAGAGCTTCTTCACAAGCCGATTCAGCTCAGAATGCTCTGACTGCTTCAGAAAGGAAGGAGCAGCCCTTGCACTCCTGGACACTAGCTGGCCACAAGCAGTTTCTTACACCTTCAGCGCTGCAGAGTCCATGCAGCTCGAGCACACCCAGAAGGACACGTCCAGAAAGAAGGCGTTCTTCAAGTACCCCCCTGCTCCAAGCTGCCTTGAAACTGAGCACAACACACTGCGGCTCGGCAGCTTCCTTCTCGCGTAGACGTGCCGTCACCTTTTGCACGCTCGCAGCTCCCTTGCCCACTTGCAGCAGCTGCTAGCAAAGAAAAAGGCCCCAGAAGTAAAAGCCACTGCTGGACTGCACTTTCCCCGTTGCCTCACGTCAAGCCCCAGAAACTGTCCGCTGCACTCTCTATTTCCATTCTCCGCTGCCTCTACCACTGTCATCTCTGCATCTCGAAGCATAAACCCCGGCACAATTCTTTCCAGGGAACGCTGGGAGAGAACTAGGTAGCAGCACAAGTAGCTGCAAGTGGAATTTTCTGCTTTCAACTGCTAATTCGAATCCGAAAACAAGCGAGTGGCAGCCACGCGCTTCCTCTTGCAGCCTGGGCGACGCACACACCAGCTCGCTGCTCTGCCTTCATTCTTACGCTGTTCCTAGCAGGTCGCGCTTTCGTTTTGCTGGAGACGAACCGCCGTCTACTTCTCGCCCAGAGAGCACGGTGCCGGCAGCCGAATGCTGCAGGCTGCTGCTT